>NC_089834.1:9352579-9409762 GCF_035046505.1 Tiliqua scincoides
CTTCCTTCCCTCCTATTTCTCCTTTTTTTTTGTATTAAAACCTTCTCATCCCCCCCCCCCCCAATTCCTGCCTTCTTTGAAATCTCTTCCCCTTCCTTCATTTTCTGTTTGGAAGACAGGGGAAAGATGGCATCTTGCCATTTGGTGTACCTACCACTGCAAGCCATTGGGGAAGGGCTGGTAGAGCTGCTGCAGGGGTGGCTCTATGAGTGGGGGTCAGGTGGGACATGGGCCACAGGAGTCTTCTGCAGCCACTGCTCCCCACCATTCCCTGAGAAGCCAGGGCCAATGGGGTCACACTGTCCATTACTGTAGCTGCTTCCCATCACCACTTGATAGGCCGGTTAGTGCCCAGTGGGGATATTTATGAGAAGGCAGTGGGGAGCAGGCCACAGTGGGCGTGAGTCCATGCTGCCACCCATTATTACAGTGGTGATGGATAAGGCGGAGTGTTGTCCATCCATTGGTTGAGTACCGTTGATGGTCCTCAACCAAGAGCTGGCCAGCGTCTTCCTCACTGCTGCTACTGTAACCATGACCGGCTTTAGCCTGATTGGGCCAATTTGACTCAACTGGGCTCTGTGCTGTGGTGGGGGTCCCTGTGCTGTGGTGTGGAGCAGGCTGTCTGCAGCTGGCGTCTCGCATGGCTGTAAGCCTCCATGCAGAGGACAGTGTGGCGAGTGGAGCTTTCATGGGGCCCTCCCTCCCACAGCTGCTTCTGATTGCCCCCCAAACTGGGCCACTCCAGAAGCAGTAGGTGGTATGCTGCATGCTGCTGGGGCACCTGGTGTTGTGCCTAGCTCAGGCTACCACTTGTCACGGGTGAGTGGGGGTGCCATGGGGACCTCCACAAGAACTGTGCAGAATTGGGCCCCGCACCTCCTAAGGCCAGCCCTGATGGTAACAGATTGTACACCAAGGACGTCTTTACTCATATATTGCCCAATTCCTAGGCACTGGTCTTGGTTGGCTGGCAACCTTCAGTCTCAAAAGACTATGGTATAAGCCTACAGCACCCGGTATTCCCAGGCGGTCTCCCATCCAAGTACTAACCAGGCCTGACCCTGCTTAGCTTCTGAGATCAGACAAGATCAGGAGATAGTGTTCAGTATAGGGAGATGGATGGCAACCTTCAGTCTCGAAAGACTATGGTAGAAGCCTACAGCACCCGGTATTCCCAGGCGGTCTCCCATCCAAGTACTAACCAGGCCTGACTCTGCTTAGCTTTTGAGTTCAGACAAGATCGGGCATGTGCAGTAGCAGGCAGGTACATTTACTTTACAAAGAATGGAGCAGCCTGCCATTGGAGTAGTTCATTTGGTCCAGGTCCCCCCCCCCCCAAAAAGCTGCAGTTACCACTGGGTGGCTATACTTCCGGAAACCGCTTCAAAAATCTAGCCCCTGAGCCAGCCTGCTTCCCCCTGCTTCCTGGCCCTGAGCAGAAGAGTAAATGCTCAATGCGCAGCTTTTGCTCTCCTGTGGAAATTCTGGGGTCTTAAAACCTGTCCAACTTGAGCAAGATCTCATGTATGGTGAAATCTTTATATGCACGTATATGTCTAACAGGAAGTTCAGTTTTACTGTTCAGTATTCTTGCAGAGATGAGTTCTACAGGGCTGGGCTGAGACCTTCGATGCAAAGGTGTTGTGGTGCCCCAGGAGGCCAATGTCCAATACACAACACACAATTTTGGAGTGCAAAAGGATCCCTTTGGAGTAACACATGGAATTCCACCTCCCTTGATCTGCCTTCCTGCCTGATGTGAGCCTTCCCTCGTTGTTCCCCATGTGAAGCTGACTCTGTTTCAGTGGTGCGCCAGCACTCCCCCAAATCTCGTGAGAACAGTGTGAACTCTCATGAGAATAGCATGATCTCAGCTCAGCCACGATGGTGGCGCTCAGGAGAGCTGAGAAGAAGAGGCTGCTGGGAACATCCTGCAGCACCCCTGGGAGTTCACTGCAGCATCCTAGGGTGCCACTGTGCATAGTTTCGGAACCAGTGGCCTAGAGCATCAGGATAAAATTATTCTCAGTGCATTGGGATACATATGATAGGGATGAAATATTTTCCATTCCCAGTGAAGACAATGTGGTGTTTGGACATGATTCGTCCCACAGGTGTTCATAACTTCTGAATCCATTGATCTCAGTAGTAGAGCTTTAAGCATTGGCTCAGCTCTCTTGGTGAAATCAAAGTGAGGAGGAAGTCATTCCCTTTGGCCAGATCCTGGTCTTAATTTTTTTTTGGCCAGCAGAACATGAATCATCTTAGGACACCATCTTCCCTTTTAAAGGTGCAGTTCCAAGCATGGTGAGGTAAAGACCTCAGTGGTGCCTTCATCCCTCCTCTCTGGCTAGATCTCCATGCATGCACACTATGTATATAGCCCACAATGTGGTGGCTTGCATCTCTCCTCCAGTGCACTCATCCAGCCTTTCCCTCCTCCCCAGGGACCCCAGTTCCACGTTATTTGATTGGACAGCTGGAGATTGGACAGATTGATTGAGAAGTCCATCACAGGTTACAGGTCATACTGGGTATACACAACTTCCTGGTTTTAGATATAGGCTACCTCAGAATGCCAGATGCAAGGACGGCACCAGGATGCGGGTCTCTTGTGTGCTCCCTGAGGCATCTGGTGGGTCACTGTGCGAGAGAGCAAGCTGGACTAGATAGGCCCTTGGCCTGATCCAGCAGGGCTCTCCTTATGTTTTTACATTCTCATGTTCTTATGACTAACCTGTGAGACTAGAACTGGAGAAGGAAAGCTAGATGAGCGTAGCTGGCACTAGGGCAATTGGGGAGAGTGTTTCTAAGACAGATAGCTTGCTCCCCCTTCTGCCCCCTATTTCTGGACCTCTGTGGCAACCTGAAAAGCACTTTTCACACACTCAGAATGGTTTGCTTAGGATCATCAATCGTCGGGGTGGAGGGGAGAGGTCCCCTATGAGTTCGCTTATATTTAGAATGGAAGCATTAATATGGAATACACCATTATTTTTCTTTTGGAAATTATTATTAGTGTATTAATAATGCTATACTATCCTTTGCCCTATTGTTGTTATATTGTTCATCTTTGTGCATTAGAGAAAAAAGGGGTCTCTGCCCTGATGGGCTTACAGTTTAGATTTTGACCCAAGGGAGGCAACACACAGAGGGAAGGGGGATAGAGGTGGGGCAAACAGGGAGAGTCCATGCAATTTTTTTTATTTACACTCACTTTTAGTTACACTCACTTTACACTCACTTTAGTTATGCTTACAATATTAGTTACAGAGGGAAATGGGGACAAATCCAGGTGCTTGCTGGGAGGTTTCCATTGTGCACAAAATGTGTTTCTCCCTTGAAATACCCTTTACCTCTTTTTGGTATTTCATGCTGGACATTAGTTCCAGCGCCCCCCCCCCAGCTGCAGTTACCACTGGGTGGCTTTACTTCCGGAAATCTTTTTTTTCTTGGTTGGCAATCTTCAGTCTCGAAAGACTATGGTAGAAGCCTACAGCACCCGGTATTCCCTGGCGGTCTCCCATCCAAGTACTAACCAGGCCTGACCCTGCTTAGCTTCTGAGATCAGACAAGATCGGGAGACAGTGTTCAGTATAGGGAGATGGTTGGCAACCTTCAGTCTCGAAAGACTATGGTAGAAGCCTACAGCACCCGGTATTCCCAGGCGGTCTCCCACCCAAGTACTAACCAGGCCTGACCTTGCTTAGCTTCCGAGATCAGACGAGATCGGGAGATAGTGTTCAGTATAGGGAGATGGTTGGCAACCTTCAGTCTCGAAAGACTATGGTAGAAGCCTACAGCACCCGGTATTCCCAGGCGGTCTCCCACCCAAGTACTAACCAGGCCTGACCCTGCTTAGCTTCTGAGATCAGAATGAGATCAGGCATGTGCGGGGTATTACTCAGTGTGCGGGAATTACTCAGTGTGTGGGAAGCACTCAGGGGCCCCCCTTCCATTTAGTGTAGCATCAGCCGGCCAAGCAAACAGCAAGAATGGAAGAACACCCCATGAGCCTAATGGTCGCCTCTCCCCGCGCATGGAACTGTGCCCACATGGGGAAAGATCACTTCCTGGAGAGAGGCCAGCAAACCTTTAATGACATTTTTCCTTGACCATGTGCGATCTGATCGAGCAAAGCCTTTTTAATTTCGAACTGAAAATTAAATCAATCCATCACTCGACCAGAAGCTTCAGCTTCCTGGCTGCCTTGCTTCCGGTTTCATGTGGCTTCAGCCACAGCTGTGGCTTTCAGCTACTCAAGTGTCAAGCTCACTGGCTCTAATTTTGGCACGGATATGCAAACGCATTTTCTCGCTGCAAAGAGCAGGCCGCTTCATCCTTGCTTCGTGTTCAAAATGGATGCCGGTGATTGATTTTCGGAGTGCTCAGACTCTGCCTATGTTTTTGCCGGTATCGGATGTGTAAATGAAGTGCTTGCTTAACTCTCTCCCGTTGAATTTAGTGGATCAAATGTTTTGCTGGACCTCACCAATTCTCAGCAGTTCAAAATCTAGGAACTAAACAGCTATGCAAGCCACAAGAATCACAGGTCCTCATAAGAACATAAGAACAGCCCCACTGGATCAGGCCATAGGCCCATCTAGTCCAGCTTCCTGTATCTCACAGTGGCCCACCAAATGCCCCAGGGAGCACACCAGATAACAAGAGACCTCATCCTGGTGCCCTCCCTTGCATCTGGCATTCTGACATAGCCCATTTCTAAAATCAGGAGGTGGCACATACACATCATGTACGTACCCCATAATGTACCCCATAATGGATTTTTCCTCCAGAAACTTGTCCAATCCCCTTTTAAAGGCGTCCAGGCCAGACGCCATCTGTAAACTGCCCCTCAATAATGGACCAAATAAACTTTCAGTTTATTCAACTACTCATTAAGCTGCCCCCCTCCTGTCCAGTGTGAGAAGGAGAACCATTTTCGTGAGAACCACACCTTTTACAGTGAGACAATCCCAAAAGGGTGTAGAGTAGGGCCTGTTTTGCGGCGGCCCCAATATTGGGAGACCCAGCTGGGCCCAAGGCTGACAAAGGTGGGCAGCTCAGGGGGGCAGGTTTGCAGAGGGTCTGTCCACTTGCCTATTTCTCCTCCCGAAGTCTTGATTCAAAAGGAGGAGAGGGGAAAGGAGCAGGAGAGGAAGTGTGGAGCAGAGGAGGGTGGCGGGTTAGCGAGAGGCTTGGGACATGGCCCACTCATGAGGCCAACTGATAGCCCAATCCCGTGCTTGGATCCTCAGTAGTAAGTCACATTATAGTCAATGGGGCTTACTCCCAGGTAGGTGTGGATAGGATTGGGCCGATAGTCCATTGCCTCGGGTGGTGGATCTAAAGGGAGCACCCAGCTCACCCTCACTGCTCCCCCTGCCCTCGTTCCCTGGATTTGAGAAGAAAGAATGAAGTGATTTGGGACCAGTCCTTGCCTTATTGCATCCACTACCAGTTGAAGACTTTCCTGTTTCTTAAGGCCCTTGCTGGTTATGATGCCCACTTCAGGGATGTTTTTGCTACTGCTGTTCCACCTTGTGTGGTTGTATTGTGTTGATGTGCTTGTTTAGACATTTCTTTTTCTTAAATCTGTTTGTTTTTTTTTTTAACCTAGGGTGAGTTGCCTTAACTGCACAGATACTGGGTGGAAAGGTGCCTTGGAGCTGCTGTTGTAAATAATAAATACATGGGGTCACAAGCCCACCTCCCCAAACTGGACAGCCTCTGGGGATTGGTCTGGGACACCCTTGCTCAAAGTCCTCACCCCGTCTCCTGTACTGAGCCTTCTGTGTGGAGGGAGAAGCCTATGATGGTTTCTGCCTGCCCCACCTGCCAAGATATAATTGCACAGAGCCCCTAAATTCTGCAGAGCCCCTGAAAACAACTGTTACCCTGCACATGCCCAATCTTGTCTGATCTCGGAAGCTAAGCAGGGTCAGGCCTGGTTAGTACTTGGATGGGAGACCGCCTGGGAATACCGGGTGCTGTAGGCTTCTACCATAGTCTTTCGAGACTGAAGGTTGCCAACCATCTCCCTATATGGAACACTATCTCCCAGTCTTGTCTGATCTCGGAAGCTAAGCAGGGTCAGGCCTGGTTAGTACTTGGACGGGAGACTGCCTTCTCGTGTTTTGGGGGGCTGCATTCATTGGATTGGGACCGTTCTGGTGTCATTGGCTTCCTCTCAGCCTGCCCTTTCCGATGGACTGTGGCAAGTATGCTTACTCATGGGTAAACGCGCTATACAGCTCACTTTCACTTTCCATAGGGATCCATGCATTTTTTTCTTTCTGGTTTTTTGGCCATAACTTTTGAAGGAAAGGAGCTATTTTGATTCTGTTTTCTTGCATTGCACTCCGCTGGGAATTCCACATCCAACAGTGTATGGCACGATGGGGTAGCTCCGAAGGCCGCAAAGTTAGCCCGTCCTCCCCCCAGGGCGTGTCACACACACCCCGGCGCATTACCTGGTGCAGCCCGCACCCCCCGCAATGCCAGTGGATATGACAGCAAATACCTGAAGGGCTGTCCTATGGAAGAAGGAACAAATTTGTTTTGAACAGTCTCTGAGATTAGAACTAGATCCAATGAATGCAAACTGCAAGAGAGTAGATTTCAGTTGGATAGCAGGAAGAAATTATTGACAATAAGGGCAGTTTGGCAGGGGAACAGGGTGCTGAGGGAATTGGTGGAGTCTCCCTCATTGGAGATCTTCAATGGACAGGCACCTGCTGGAGTTGCTCTAGGTGAACTTCCTGCTACAGGCAAGGAGTTGAACTAGATAACCTTGTAGGTACACAACATGGAGAGGGGAATCATTCTCCAGGCATTCTCACCAATGGAGCAGCAGCTGGTTTCAGAGCATCCCCTTTCCTCCCCCTCCATTGGTCCCCTCTCCCAAGCTGAGCTGGGTTCTGGTGCTGGTGGAATGCATATCTATGCGGTGCTTATTAGGTGCAAAAATAAGCACCTATTTGGTGCAAGGGGGAGTTGTGATAGCACATTGGGTGTTACTCCTGCCACTGGTACTGAAGGATCAGTTAGGGCCTAGTCAGGTGGGCCCTCTGATGGAAGTTGATCTTTGACTGGTGCATGATCTGGTTAACATCTTACGACACACATGGGACAGACATAACACAGCAAAAATCCTGAATGTCTTGGGCCCAAGGGTATTTGAATGGCTACCTTCTCCGTAGCTCCAATTCATCTGATTTATTCTTATGTTCTTGGGATTTGATTTACTTAATATGAAGCATGCATCAAAACGGAATGGAACTCTCTGAGATTTAAGCATATTTACCTAAGGCTCATGCCATTTTAGACGGCATTAACAGAATTATATCTTTCAAGTAGTAATTATTATGAGTAGTAAAAAAAAAAAATTATTCCATGCAAGTCAGACCTCAGCTGGAGTACTATGCCCAGTTCTGGATGCGGCACTTTCAGAAGGATGTAGATGTTGGCCATGGGTCAGAGGAGGGCAGGAAAGATGGTTAAGGGGTCTGGGAAGTTACAGCACAATCCTATGCATATCTACTCAGCCCAATTACGTTCAATGGGACTTACTCCCAGGTAAGTGTGCATAGGATTGCAGCCTTAGGGCCCAATCCTATCCAACTTTCCAGCACTGGTGCAGCCACAATGTAGCCCCGAGATAAGGGAACAAATGTTTCCATACCTTCAGGAGGCCTCTGTGGCTACCTTCCTACCACAAGGTACAGCACGTGCCCCATTGGCATGGCTGGAAAATTGAATAGGATTTGACCCTTAGTACTGTGAGGAAAGGTGTAAAGAACTGGGATATTGAGCCTATAGAAGGGAAGACTGAAAGGAGGATATTACTGGCCTTCAAATACTGCAAAAGGGCATCTCAGAAGAGGGCAAGGACTTGCTCTCTGTTGCTGCAGAGGACAGGACTAGATCTAATGGGCTTAAGTTACAGAAGGGCAGATTTCAGTTGAACGTAAGAAGAAAAGGTAAGATGTGTTTGACAATGGAATCAATCATGGGGTGGTAGAATCTCGTCCACAGAAGGTCTTCAAGAAGTTGGTCAGCCCTGGGGATTGCTCTATCTAGCTCTGGCTTGCCTACGTCAGGCCGGAGGTTAGAGGAGGAGGTCTACAAGGCCTCCTCTGGCTCTATGATACCTCTGCGGGTTACTCAACGTCAACCTGATTGTAAATTCATACATGCTACATTTTCAAAGAATAGTCCTTCCATGAAGCCAAGCAATTAATTAATTAATTGCTGTCTTGCAAGAGGTGAAGACAAACCATGGAACAAAAAAAAAAAAAAGTGTTTTTCAGTTGTGTCTTTCAAGACACCACATGTTTTCTGCCTTTCATGAGTCACTGGTGCCTTGGTACAGTTTCACTTCCTTTTCTAGAGATGTTTGGCTGATGTGTTCTAGTTTCTGATTTGCCCTTTGCTATAGAGATGGACTAAATTTAGGACCTGGAAGTTCCCCATGACTAGCGCAGCTGCACTGAAACCCAGGTGGGGTGTGGACAGGGGCCGTCATCTCTTTTTGTCCTAACAATCCCCCAAACAGTGTTTCCCAGAGTTACTTGGTACATTTATAATTATAATACTAAATCCCATTTATTAAGCAGCTCCCTGATGATAACTGGATTTCACTGATTCATAAGTTTGATCATTCCTCTAATCCAGGGGTCTCCAAACCCCAGCCTGGGGGCCAGAAGCAGCCGGGAGTGAGCCTCTATCCAGTCCGTGGCCAGCTTCTCATCCCCTGAGAGCCTCTGGCCCAGTTGACCAAACACAACCAGAGTTATGCTTGTGAGGTGTGGGAATTGGCATCCATTTAAGTGTGTGCTTTATTTCTTGGACCATGTTGGTGCTTGGAGAAATCCTGGACATTTGAGCCCATTCATTCATTCATTCATCTAAGTTCCACCTCTAATGTATTTATTTAAGAGCCCAATCCTATACCTGTCTACTCAGAAGTAAGTCTCATTATAGTCAAAGGGGCTTACTCCCAGGCAAGTGTGGATAGGATAGCAGCCTAAATTTTATATTTAATATTTTTTTCTGGCCCTCAACACTGTGCCAGATATTTGATGTGGTCCTTTGGCCAAAAAGTTTAGAGACCTCTGCGCTAATCTACCTTTTTTTTTTTTTTGCTCTATTTACTTTATGAAGATAGGTTGTACATTAAATTATGAACAGGACCTTGGTGGTAGTGTTCATGTACGCATTCAAAAGCTTGACTCGGTCCATTTATTTATTTAAACATTTGTTCTCTGACTTTCCTGCCCTTGTTATTGTGGCTTTTCAATAAAATAAAACCAAAAAAGCAAAATCAAATAATTCAAAATTTTAAAAAAATGAAAACAGCATCAACAAAGTCAAAATCTGCAACTGAAGGACCAAAAGCTGAAGGTTTTGACAGATCTGCTGAAGGAGTGCAGGGTAAGGGCCGACTGAAGCTCAGTGGTTAGGGCATTCTACATGGTCAGTGCCACTGCCAAGAAGACCCTGTTCCTTGTGGGTACATAGAATCATAGAGTTGGAAGGTGCCCAGATGGTCATCTAGTCCAGTCCCCCAACTGTAACCAGTTAATCCTGGAGCTTCTCCAGCAGGTGCCTGTCCAACCTCTGCTTGAAGATTTCCAGTGAGGGAGAATACACCACCACCCTAGATAATGTATTCCATTGTCAAACTGCCCCAACCGCAAAGAATTTCTTCCTGATGTTCAGCCAGAATCTCCTCTCTTGAAGTTTGTACCCATCAGATCTAATTCTACTCTCAGAGGCAGCTGAGAACTTAATTGTTCCTTCTTCCATATAACAGCCCTTCAGGTATGAGAAGAGCACTGTCATATCACCTCTGAGCCTTCTCTTCTTCAGATTAAACATACCAAGTTCCCTCAACCTTTCCTCATAGGAAAGACCCTCCATGTCATAGTCTCCATGACTCTGAAGTCTACAGCAACCAGAACCTCCATGAGGAAGGCATTCCACATGGTCAGTGCCATGGCCAAGAAGACCTTAGTGGACACCTTCTATGACTATGAAGGCAGGGTGCTACCTGAAGACAATCAAAGCTGATGACTGGAGTGTGTGTGTGTGTGTGTGTGTGTGTGCATATGGACAGAAGCAGTTCTTAAGTTACCCATGTACCAAACCATTAAGGGTTTTGGAGGTCATAATCTGCAACGTGAATTGTGAAACAAAGAGATAGTCAATGTAATTCATGAATTGAAATGATATGGCCCTACTGAGCAGTCCTGTTTGCCCGGCACAACACATTGTTGTCAACTGGGTTTCCCAGTGTTCTTCATAGGTGGCTCCACTCATATTACAATAGTCCAATCAGGAGGTTATTAAAGTGTGGATAACTGTAGCTCGATCAGATGTTTCCAGGAAAGGTCACAGCTGGCAAATTATCCAGAGCATCCTAGGAACACAAGAAGAGCCCAACAGGATCAGGCCAATCTAGTCCAGCTTTCTGTATCTCACAGTAGTCCACCAGATGCCCCAGGGAGAACACAAGACAACAAGAATCTCGTATCCTGTTGGCACTCCCTTGCATCTGACATTCAGGGATAGCCTTAAACTAGGAGGTTACATACATATACCCATCATGGCTTGTAACCTGTGATGTACGTATTCTCCACCAATCTGTTCAATCCCCTTTTTAAGGCATCCAGGCCAGGTGCCATGACCATATCCTAATGGCAAGGCGTTCCACAGATTAATTACACATTGGATAAAGAAATATGTACTTTTGTCTGTTCCAACTCACCTGACACTCAGTTTTTGAGGCTGTCCCCAGATTTCATCCCCCAGAGTGAAAAAAAAAAAAAAAAAAACTTTGTAAGGGGAAGTGTGCCACTTTCAAGGATAGGCTGATAAGTATCTCCCAGGTCAGTAAGACACCCATCTAACAGCACCTCTGTCTTGTCTGAATTCAGTTTCAATTTGATTGTATTTTTTAAACTCCTTGTTAAATAAATTCTGTGTTGATGTTTTAATTGGTGGATCTACCAGCTTCTTCCTTGAGTTAAAGAGAGAAGGGTACAAGCCATTGTTTTAACTTCTGATTCTATAGGTGAAACCTTAATTTGTGCATGAAATTAAGGTTGCCACAAGAGGTGGTGAGCTTAGGTGGCTTGATGAGGGGATTGGACAGATTCATGAAAGAGCATAGGCCTAGCTACTAAACATGGCGGCATCATGGGTCCAGAAGCCACACATGCTGTGAATATCACATTCATGAACTGTTTGTGATCTCCCCCAAAACATCAGGACCCAGAATGTTGGACTAGATCGATGCCTGCCCAAATAAATAAATAAATAAATAAATAAATAAATAAATAAATAAATAATAACTTGGTATTTATATACCGCCTTTCTGGTCATTGGATTACTCCTCTGACTTTATTCAAGACGGTTTACATAGGCAGGCCTTTCTAAATCCCTCCAGGGGATTTTTACAATAATAGAGGTTCTCTCTTTCAAGAACCAACAACATTTCAGAATGGATCTTTCTGGTTTGGTCTCACTTCTGGCCTCCGGTTCTCCCATGCAGGCTGACAAGCAGCTCCATCTCTCACATGGAGGGCAACCAAGATGCTTCTTGCTCACACCAAGAACAGGTGGAATCACTCAGCTGGGCTTGTCAGCCGCTTCAGGGTCTCTAAATAAGACTCCCAAAGGAGTTCATAATCTAAAAAGAGACCCATGAGAGTCTCCAGAGAACAGTCACTGAAATGGGCTAGGCTGGGATGGACAATTGTAACCCTCTTGCTGAACAGAAGACCACTGTTTGGAAGGTGCCTTTTTGCCCAGGTAGCAGGGGGTTATGCTATTATGTTTTGCTAGTATAACTTTTACCCACTGCTGGTGCCAAGTCAACAGGTCGCTGGCAAAGCCCCGGATTGGAAGTCCATGGTGCCCCTCACTCACTCCCTGATGTCACATTGGGTGCTACCATTACCATTCCCCCCCATACTGAAGGTTCAGGTGGATTGGCTGATGCGGGTGAGCCCTTGGCCAGAGTGCGACCTGGCTGTTGCCACCCTTTTTCTTGGACCAAAGAACCAAACACTGTTGTGTCTTTCAAATGGGCAACAGGTATATCTGCCTCTGACAGCAACTGTTACCCTGCACATGCCTGATCTTGGAAGCTAAGCAGGGTCAGGCCTGGTTAGTACTTGGATGGGAGACCACCTCGGAATACCGGGTGCTGTAGGCTTCTACCATAGTCTTTCGAGACTGAAGGTTGCCAACCATATCTGTCAGATAGAGTCAGGATGGTGTAGTGGTTCAGGTGTTGGACTTAAACCTGGAGGAGCGAGGTTCAAATCTTTGCTCAGCCATGAAGCATGGTGGGTGACCTTGGGCCAGTCAAAAATTAGGCAAGAGGACTGAAATTTCAACAGCCTGCCAATTTCATCTTTTGCTATCAGGCTGATTGCTGGACTCCAATCACTCTCCAAGTGGCCTTACTGGGAAAACTGTAATGCCTCAGTATCTCACTTCATTTGACTCTCGTTTTTTTATGGATACTAGAAGCCTAATATGGTGAAGAGAGTCAGAGATGGTGTATTGGTTCTGGTGTTTGGCTTGAAGATTCAGTTTCAAATCCCTGCTTAGCCACAAAGTGACCAGTTGCTAGCTCTCAGCCTTTCCTACTTCACAGGGTTGTTGTGAAGACAAATGGAGGGAAGGGATTACGGAGGGAAGGAACATTCTGAGCCCCTTGGAGGAAGGGAGGTATAAAAAAGTGAAAAATGAATGAATGAATCAAAGGGCAGGTTGAACTTTCAGTGATGTGTGCTTTTTTGGGTGGGGGGAGGACTTCAGGCCCTGAAACTTCATGTGGGAGCTGGGGGGGGGGGCAGGTTGAACCTTCAGTGATGTGTGCTTGTTTGGGGAGGGGGGGGTGAGGCTTTCAGGCCCTGAACCTTCGTGTAGGAGCTGGGGGGCAGGTTGAACCTTCAGTGATGTGTGCTTGTTTCGGGGGGGGGGAGGCTTTCAGGACCTGAACCTTCATGTAGGAGCTGGGGGGCAGGTTGAACCTTCAGTGATGTGTGCTTGTTTGGGGGGGGGAGGACTTCAGGCCCTGAACCTTCATGTGGGAGCTGGGGGGGGCAGGTTGAACCTTCAGTGATGTGTGCTTGTTTAGGTGGGGGGAGGCTTTCAGGCCCTGAACCATGTGGGAGCTGGAATCTTAGAAGTATGTGCATATTTTCATCTCTGAAATATTGGGGGGGGGGAGCTGTTCCAGTCCATAAGAGAATCAAGTTGTGATCTTCAGTAACATCTGTGGGGTTAGTTGAACAAAAGCAGTCAAGCTTCAGATGACTGTCTTCCCAAAATAGCCCAGCCTGCCAACTGTACCGAAACAGCGATGGTTAGCTGAGTCTAGATATCCACCCCACTGCCTGCCACGTCTTGCTTCCTCTCCACCCAACAATAGTTATTCTTTCATGGTTCCAACGGTATCTCTTTCTACTCATCATTCTCATGTCTTAGTTGCTGACGGGGGGAGCGATTCTCAGGACCAAGATTGGTCGTCTGTTGTGGTCTCTTCCACGTCCTGCGCCTTCCGAACCGTTCATGCGTCTCGCAGCTGTTCTTGAGAATGACGTGGAAATCCCCTCCCGTAACCTGTCGGTAGCGATACTTGCCGATCAAGGTTGACTATGGAAATGCTACGTCACCAGCTCAAACAATGGCTTACGTGTCCTGTTTGACCGTGGGCAGCCCATCTAGAAATTAACAAGAAATAGACACTCATGAGGGATACACAACTCCTACAAATTGTATAGTTGGCCAACAATCAGCTAAAAGCATTTGTTAAAGCTCTTTATTTCCAGCTCTTCCAACAAGCTAGCTAATGGACTGACTGACTGAAGAGCTAACTAAAGTGATGACCCAACAAACTTATACTTAGGGAGTAAGCTTACTTATGAACTTACTCAGGGAGTAAGCTGATGAACTCTGAATGACTCACCTTTGATTAAAAGTGCATACAACGAGGCCATAACAAAGGAATGAGGGCTACAATCTTAGGCACACTTACCATGGCAGTAAGTCCCATTCAATTTAAGCATGCTTACTGAATAATAATAATAATAACAGGTATTTATATACCGCCTTTCTTGGTCTTTATTCAAGACTTTATTCAAGGCGGTTGCCAACTAACTAACTATTCAAGGCGGTTTACATAGGCAGGCTTATTTTAAATTCCTTATTAAATAGGGATTTTTACAATTGAAAGAAGGTTCTTTCTTTCAAGAACCACTACATTCAGGTGTTTCATTCCAATCTGGCTTCACATTCTGGCCTCCATCCTCCCATGCTCAGAGCAGATGGAATAGCTCGGCTTCAGCTTGTCAGCTGCTTCAAGGTCGCGCAGTGCCAGTGGCCTCGAACTGGCGACCTTGTGGATGTTATCTTCAGGCAGACGGAGGCTCTACCCTCTAGACCAGACCTCCTGCCCTACTGTCCAGACCTACTGAACAAGGGATAGAGTGGATAGAGGGATGTTCTTTTCCCTCTCACACTACACCAGTTACGGTTTCTTTATCTATGCCTAATAAAGGTTCATTCATTCATTCATTCATTCATTCACTACACCAGAACCAAATTGGGGGACATCAACTCAAATTGAGTGTTGGGAGAGTTAGATCAGAAAAAAAAGAATCTATTTCTTTACCCAGCAACTAATTAGTCTGTGGAACTCCCTGCTGCAGGATGTGGTGATGGCGTCTGGCCTGGGTGCCTTTAAAAGGGGATTGTACAGATTTCTAGGAGAAAAGTTCATCAGAGGTTACAAACCGTGATGGGTATGTGGGACCTCTTGGTTTTAGAAATAGGCTACCTAAGAATGCCAGATACAAGGGAGGGCACCAGGATGCAGGTCTCTTGTTGTCTTGTGTGCTCCCAGAGGTATCTGGTGGGCCACTGTGAGATGCAGGAGGCTAGACTAGGGTGAGCCTTTTGGCCTGAACCAGCAGGACTCTTCTTACGTTCTGAGTAGACATACATGGTCTTAAGGCTGAGTAGACATACATGGTCTTAAGGCTGCAATCCTATTCATACCTTTCTGGGACTAAGCTTTGTGGAACAGAATGGGATTTAGTTCTGGGTAGACAGGCAAAGGAGAGTAGGGTAATCCTATCTGCTCTTACCTGTGAGTAATCCCCATTGATTGTAATGGGACTTACTTCTGAGTATACATGCATAGGGTTGGGCTTGTAACTGTGCAATCCCATGCATGTGTAACACAAGTAAGCCCCATTGAATGTGCCTGGGATTGCAGCCTAGATATAGTAGCCTGAAGAACCATATGGGGCATGGTTGGGAAAAAATTAAACACTGTTTTCAATAGGAGATTGCTGAGAAAATGCTTTGGTTTTCCATTGATATCACTGGTCACTAAAAGCTCTTCATATGGGTTGGATCATGGCCAAGATCCATTGCCAGCAACACTAACTAAAACTGTGCTCCATTAGAATATTAAATATTTAAACTCTTAGCAAGTAATTGTGTGTCGTTGTTATCAAGTATTAACCTTGTACCAAACCATTATAATTATTGTAAGATCTTTATATATTGTTTTTTGACTTTGAAAATCACAAAGAGGTTTAAATAGCAATTAAAAAAAGACACTGCATTTTTAATCAATGGTGTCCATGTCAACAGTGATTGTTTTTTTTTGCTCCATCTGCATGTCTTCAAATCAAACCAAGCATACTCAGTTTTATTTACAGGGTTGAGGCTGTAATCCTATGCACACGACATGGGCATAAACCCCATTGAACATAGTGGGGATTCTTTCTGAGTAGACGTGCATAGGATTGCACTGTTATCCATTGATCTTCCCACTCAGTGCCACATCACACAGCCAAGGAATGCTGCTAAGTCAAAATGTCAAAACAGCTACCGTGAATTAAACTCCGTTCAGGTGTATGGACATTCCAAACCGACAAAGACATGCTAGGAAATCAACCTGAAACCTGTGGGATTATTTTCTCCATGGCCTTTAAGATCTTGTGGCCATTGGCCTTCCAGCTGACCTGGGTGGAAGCCATTGATGGGGCGCTTCAGGATATCTTCCATCTTATTCTTTATCCTTTCAGGAGATGGAAGGAAAAGATGCACTGAAGGAGATAGTGTTGGCTGACCTAGAAGACAAGGTGAAATCCTTTTCAGTGTCAAGAACATCAGAAGAGCCCCACTGGATCAGGCCAAGGGCCCGTCTAGTCTAGCTTCCTGTATCACCCAGTGGCCCACCAGATGCCTTCAGGAGCACACAAAACAACAAGAGACCTATATCCTGTTAATAAGAACATAAGAAGAGCCACACTGGATCAGACCAAAGGCTCATCTAATCCAGCTTCCTGTATCTCCCAGTGGACCATCAGATGCCTTCAGGAGCACGTAAGACAACAAGATCCCTGTAACCACTCTCTTGCATCTGGCATTTTGAGCTAATCTTCTTCCAAAACCAGGAGGTTGTACTTACTCATCATAGCTTGTAACTGATGATGGATGTTTCCTCCATAAATCTGTTTAATCCCCTTTGAAAGGCAACTAGACCAGGTGCCACCACTACATCCTGTGGTGAGGAGTTTCTGTGTCTGTGTAGAGTATTAAATTCAGCCCCAATAAGTGGCAAGACAGTGCAGTGCGACCCTAAGATATGCTCAGACAGGACATACATTCTTATGCATTATGTCCAGAGTCAGCACAACATCACATGAGAAGTTGTTTCATTAGAACTGGGGGAACTTCAGGGAACCACTGAGGGCAAATATGAACCTGTTCATATGCGATTTGTATGTTGGGAGAATATTCTGGAGCATTTACCTTCAGGCTTTAATTCCATTTTTAAGGGGTTGTGAGAATCTACTCAATGGATGTTTAAGCTGTGAGATCATTGGGGGGGAGCAGAATAAGTTTAAAGGCTAAATAAATCCATCAGCTGGGTGTAGTCAAGGCGGGGGAGGTCAGAGAGGGAGCACAAAATCAAGGCATCTCCAAAGTCAGAAGCTGTGATATGTTCAGCAGGAGTGGTCAGGTGCTAGCTATGCAATTTTCTGAAAGTGGCCTGAGATTAGGCCATTTGGGGCATTTGGTGGGCTGCTGTGAGATACAGGAAGCTGGACTAGATGGGCCTATGGCCTGATCCAGTGGGGCTGTTCTTATGTTCTTAACTACAATTCCCAGGAGGCCTTGCAGGTCTCTTGTTATCTGGTGTGCTCCCTGGGGCATTTGGTGGGCCTCTGTGAGATACAGGAAGCTGGACTAGATGGGCCTATGGCCTGATCAAGCTGGGCTGTTCTTATGAGACGTGTCAGGCACAACTTCAGGCAAACTGAGACATTTGCCATAGGGTATAAGCACTGGGCATTCCTACCTGCATAAGTAGATGAATGATGGATAGGGGAGCAGGTGCAAGCGGATGGTCACACAGTACCATCAGGACCAGCCCAGGATCTCTTGACAACTGAAGCAGCAGGCCAGATTCTGTCCCCTTATCCAAAGATGTGCTGGCCTCTGCTCCTGTCACTCTCCAATGTGGATGGAGGTTGGGCTGGAGGGAGGATCAAGCCTAGGTGGAGGTAGCATCAGATTCTGCTGCCAAATCCTGTGCCCCACCCCGAGCTGGAAAGCTTGACATTGGGGCTCCTGGGTTAGGTAAGCTCCTGTCCCAGATAAGGACAGCCTAAATTTAAAATATCACCCAATATATTCTGTTCCTTTCCAATTTATCTGTCCACTGACTTTAGTATGACTGCTTAGAGCCAAACTAGATGTTGGAATTCTCAATTGGGGTTCCCAAAGTCATCCCCCCCCCCAATTAGGCAAGAGGGTTGAAATTTCAATTTGAAAGGGGGTCTAATCAGCCAGAACTTTTTATCCTTTGCTATCAGACTGATTCCCAGACTCGAATCACTCTCCAAGTGGCCTTAGAAAGAAACCTGCATATCCCTTCATTTGACTCACATCATTTTATTAATACTGGGAGCCAAATATTGTGTAGAAAACCAAGAAGTTGTAGTGGTTTAGGAGCTGGAATGCAACCTGGAAGATCCAGGTTCAAATACCTGCAGAGCCACGAAGCTTCCTGGATAACCTTGGGCCAGTCACACTCTCTCATTCTAATCTACCTCACAGGGTTGTTGTGGGGACACAAGGAGGGAGAAACCACCTACACCAACCTGAGTGCCTTGGAGCAAGGGTAGTATAGAAATGTGTAATGGTTTTGGAGCTGGACTTGGACCTGGAAGATCCAGGTTCAAATACCTGCCCAGCCACGAAGCTTCCTGGGTGACCTTGTGCTAGACACACTTTCTCAGCCTAACCTACCTCACAGGGTTGTTGTGGGGACACAAAGAAGGAAAAACCGCAAGCATCGGCCTGAGCACCTTGGAGCAATGCTGTAATGAAGCTGGTAGAACAGAGGTCCTTGCAGAAATGGTTAACTGCTGAAGTGGATAACATGAAACCACAGCAACAGTGCAATCCTATGCAAGTCTACTCAAAAGTAAGCCCCCATTATTCTCAATGGGGCTGACTCCCAGGAAAGTGCGCATAGGATTGGAGCCTCAGTTTTGGAACACCCCCTCAAACTCTCCTGTTTATTTCACAGGTAACTAGCAGGACAGCGCTCAGGAGTTAGGCGGGTGAAGACCTAGGTGTTCAAGGAAGAAAGAGGTGCGGGGTGTGTATAATATTGATCTTATGGGGTATTCCCATTTGGAAATATAAAATATTCCCTATACTTTGAGGAGGTGTGATTTTATGGAACCAAAACAGTGGAACCATGACAGTGCTCATCTCACCACCCATTCCAAGAGAGGTGATAGCAAGTTCTGGGGGCGGGGGGGGGGGGGATAGAAATTCAGTTGGATACCCAAATTAATCAGGTACCCATTGCTCTTTCTAGCTGACATACCCAATCCCAAACCAACGTGAAGCTATATGATCAGGTGTGTTTTTTAGGAAGTAACCTGGGGTATAAGGATGATTGTCAAACAACCCCCTATGCTCCCTACAATTTCTTACTTCCCTATCTTGGAGTAGGCCTCTGTGGATTCATCTATGAAGCAGCAAAAGCCAGGGACTACGCAAGAGCTGGAGAGGTAGAAAACCAAATCCTTGTTATGGGATCTATCACTGATCATTCAGGTTATGGATTGGATTTGACTATAGAACAGCCCACTGCCAACCACTAATATAGAATCCCTCTAGGATGCCCAATGTCGTGCGCTTTCAGAAACATCTGGTCGGCCACTGTGATTAACATTGCCAGCATCACATGGCTGAGTTCCCCGTGAGACACTCTACCCACTTTCGGATGACCCATTGGATCCTATTGCCGCCATAGGTTCTGATGACACAGGGATTAAGAATATAAGAACATCAGAAGAGCCCGGCTGGGTCTAGTCCAGCTTCCTGCATCTCACAATGATTCACCAGATGACTCAGGGAGTGTACAAGATAGCAAGATATCTGTATCCATTTGCTACTCCCTTGCCCCAGGATGCTGGTCTTGTAGGGCTTCTTTCATTTTGAAATTAGAATGAGGAAAGCACCAACTGGGATGTAGGGAGTTTGATCCCTGCACAACAAGAAGGTCCCTTTGGAAAGACATTGAGCTTCAGGGGCAACCTGATCACTGACCATTGTTTAACAAGCGGTCATGCCTCACTTTATGGGTCTGTGTCAGCTTTGCCCTACAGATATATCCGCCAGCTACATACAGAGGACAAATTCTCCACCATCTGGGTCAAGAACTGAAGCAGCAATGGCTAGGAACAACAGATTAAGCGTGGTGGGCACCTGCGTTTTTGCTATCAGAGTATTCTAATTATGTGGAATTAAGAAAGTGGCATGCTCAATCTCATTATAATTTAAAAATATATATCAATTCCATTTTCTCTTTGATTGCAGCTAGAGTAGAGCTCTAGTATAGTGCTCTGCAGTAGTGCTAAAGAGTTCCAGGACTGCCTGGAAAATTGGAGATTTGAACACTTCCTAATCTCATTTTCAATGTGTGTGTGTGTGTGTGTGTGTGTGTGTGTGTGTGTGTGTGTGTGTGTTAAGAATATATTGGAACACAGCTGGTTAAATGCACAAGACTGATTCACTTTCTCTTACTCTTTGAAGGCACATCCAATATGGGTCAACCCTATTAGTTCTGAGCCTGACCTAGTAGACTAACCATTTTCAACCTTTTCCATGTCCTAGGTGCTAAAATGGTCAAGGCACACCATCAGTATTTTGACTATTGAGAAAGCACACCATTCTGCTGGTAGGGGGCTCAAATTCCCCAATGGCCCTACTAATAAATGACCCTCCCCAAAGTCCCAAGGCGCGCCTGCAGACCTTCTAAGGCACACCAGTGTGCCATGTAGTAGATCTTCAAGGAACATCCTGAGGGCCACGAGAAATGCCCAGGATGGTTTACAGAGGCAAACCTAGCCAGAAATGGGTAGAATTTGTTTAACAGGCACACCAGGGTGACTGACTGCTTGGTCTGGGTCTCTTCAGAGGACGGACAAAAGAGTTGCACTGTAGAAGGGACAACTGGCTGACCTGGAAGAGAGCAGGAAATCCTGTAGAGTCTATGTAGAATATTAAAGGATTAATGCCATTGATAAAGTAGAGAGAAAAAGTATTGTGATCCCCAGATTTGCTCAGACAGTTCCAAAACCCTTACATATTACCAGCAGAATTCACCAAAGGTTACTTTGCGTTGATATTACATCATTCCTGCAGAGGTGAATATGGAGGTATGAACCTTCAGAAGGTTTTAGAACCTTCTGAAATGCATCTCACCTCTAATGTTTGCTCCATCTAGATATGATAGGAACTTCCTCAAAAGTTCAGCATTGTGGTATTGGAAGAAGCTTGTGGATAATTTTTTCTTTAATTCAAGAGCCATTGTAAGACACTAATTTGTATGCCACCTGCAGATTTTAGAGGTAGCCTGTCTCTGAATGCCAGATGCAACAGTGTAGTCATAGGACTCAGGTATCTGGTTGTTTTGTGTGCTCCCGGATGCATCTGGCGGGCCACTGTGAGATCCAGGAAGCTGGGTTAGGTGGGCCTTTGGGACATCCAGATCCAGCAGGGCTCTAGTTCTACTCATAACTAGAATTATGAGTAAAATGTAAAGACTTCCAGAACATGACTGCAAAATACCCCACAGCAGAAAATGCAAAACGGATCAGGATGCATCAGAAATAGCATGAATCCACATAAAACTAGCAATGCTAGGTTCCATTAGATTGTTTCTGCCCATCTTCCAGTACCCAAATCTGCCAGTAGAGCCTGTAGGTTATAGGTTGGCAACCTTCAGTCTCGAAAGACTATGGTATCACGCTCTGAAAGGTGGTTCTGGAACAGCGTCTAGTGTGGCTGAAAAGGCCAATTCGGGAGTGACAATCCCTTCCACACTGGGAGCAAGTGCAGTCTGTCCCTGGCCTGTCTCCCTGGCTATGGGCCTTCCTTCTTTGCCTCTTTGCCTCAGACTGTTGGCCAAGTGTCTCTTCAAACTGGGAAAGGCCATGCTGCACAACCTGCCTCCAAGCGGGCCGCTCAGAGGCCAAGGTTTCCCACTTGTTGAGGTCCACTCCTAAGGCCTTCAGATCCCTCTTGCAGATGTCCTTGTATCGCGTAGCGCCTATTCTTCTGTATAATAGACTCCCACATTCACAATTTGGGATCAAGGCTAGATGTCCATCAACAGAGGCCTGACAACAACTTCTAGAAGCTAATCCTCTTGGTTGGAGGACATGAAAGACCACAATACACCTCAGAACATTAGATATTACGAATCGTACGACCCAGAAGAAAGATCTCAGGAATACGTCAGCATTAGAAGAGATTTCTAACAATTCCTCATCAGTACTGAACGAATAAAAGGTTTTTCATATGCTGAATCCGTTCAACAGACTGTTGACTATCCACTGTGGACAATCAGACACTGACATTTTCAACTGTTTCGTGCATCCTGATGTAGCAGCTTTGTGAATGATGTTCAGCCAAGGACAGCCCATGACCTCCTGACACCCAAGGTGGAATGCCCAAAGCTGTCCCCTAACCCATTGATGTGTCAGCCTCTCATTCTCCAATGCTCTAGCCCAGCACTCTCCTCCCTTCCACATTGTTTATTCCGCTCTATCTCCCTCTTCATTTTCCAATCCAAGGGGTGGAAGGAGAATCAGGGGCAAGGGAGGCAAGAAGGTGGACACCCTCATGAAACTATGTCCTGTGGCAGCTGTCTCAGGGAAGGGCCAGTCCACTCTCAGACTGCAACTCAGCAACTACTTGTTCAATCCCACTTTTGAAGATTTGTAAGGATGCATTTGGTAGTAGTATGGGAATGGGGGGAAAATTGACATGTTCCTTGTGATATTTGCCTGAAAACGAGGGTGCATCAGACCTTATCACTCAAATCAAGAAAAACAAAACAAAACACATTTGTTAGACAGCACCAATAACAGACATAATTGAACCTGCATATTGGACTTATCCACAGAAAGTTAGTTATGATAAAACACTGTTGAAATCAATGATATGAGTTAGTCATAAGTAACTGAAATCTCATTACATTTCCATGGGATTAAGACTGCAATTTTATGCACACTCTCCTGGGAGAAAGATCGGGAGATAGTGTTCAGTATAGGGAGATGGTTGGCAACCTTCAGTCTTGAAAGACTATGGTAGAAGCCTACAGCACCCGGTATTCCCAGGCGATCTCCCATCCAAGTACTGACCAGGCCTGACCCTGCTTAGCTTCCGAGATCAGACAAGATCGGGAGATAGTGTTCAGTATAGGGAGATGGTTGGCAACCTTCAGTCTCAAAAGGCTATGGTAGAAGCCTACAGCACCCGGTATTCCCAGACAGTCTCCCATCCAAGTACTAACCAGGCCTGACCCTGCTTAGCTTCCGAGATCAGACAAGATCAGGAGATAGTGTTCAGTATAGGGAGATGGTTGGCAATCAGCCTACAGCACCCAGTATTCCCAGGCGGTCTTCCATCCAAGTACTAACCAGGCCTGACCCTGCTTAGCTTCTAAGATTAGACAAGATCAGGCATCTGCAGGGTAACAGTAAAAAAAAAAAAGTACATCTAACATTGTATATTGAAAGAAGGGATGCACATGTCCAATACACATTTGACCAGGACCCAGTTGTCCAGGACATGATGGTCCTGTCACTGTTTCAATCACAAAACTCCCACATCACATCTGGTTTGGCTACCAGATGGATTATAGATTGAAGTTTTCTGGGGTCATTCATTTGGGCTGCATGTCATTTTCAAAAGCGATCTGAATGATACTTTTCTCCATTCTAATATCAAATATCTTTTCGATATTAAAATGTTGCCAATCTAATAGAATTTGCAGCTATCCCATGTTGTTTTTTTTAAATAAATTGAGAACACCAGATCTGTGTTGCCAACTCACAGCTCAATCCTATGGGTATCTACTCAGAAGCAAGTCCCATTACAGTCAATGGAGCTTACTCTCAGGAAAGTGTGGATAGGATTGGGCTGTCAATGAACAAGGTATACCTTCATTTGATTCTATTCTGTTTCTTTTTTTATCTCCTGTTATTCCATTCTTAGATTGGAGATTATCCAATCTAAGACTGGAATAACAGAATTAGAAGCTGCCCTCAAAGATAATCCCCTAGTCTTCCTGCAAAGGGGCAGAATAAACAATATAAGCAAGGTTTACCACCTAAGGACACCACAACTTAACTTCTCGCATCTGCTGCATTTCACATTCCCCAGAAAAGTTCAGATTTGGCATTCAGTCCCAACAGAGATCGTCAAACAACACTTTGTTAATCTAATCCAAGAGGGGGACAATTTTGATTTCTTTCATCAGTAAGTTTTCCAACTGCTGGGAAAGGGGGAGAGATATATAGGACTGTTTTGAATTATTGTTTAAGATTCAGCGCATATTCAATGGTCATGGAGTAAGAGACCCACCTGTTCAACCCTGAGCCAGAGAAAAAGAGAAAAAATCATGGAAATATTAGCACAAAGACCCGGAGAAGGGAAAGGGAATGACAAATTCAGTGACTTACCAGTGACAGTCAGATGGGTTCCTTCTCCGAAGATGAACCACAGTGACACAGGGCTGTACAAAAACCTGCCCTCACCTTGTGGCCAAGAAAGCCCATTGACACCTATTCCATACAGTAGGAGAATGGGCAATGGCCTGAGCCAGAATATTGAGTGTTCAATAGCCCCATGATTACCAAGAGAAGCGCCATGATTACCAGGCAGGGAGAGAGTCTCCTGAGCATTCAAAGCAATTCCATGGAACGCTGGATTTGCAAAAGGCAAGAAGTGCCAATATTCTGGGATTCTGGCCTGTTGCAATGTTTGGCTGATTTTTTAATCACTTTACAATGAATAAACTCTCTCTCCCTCCCTCTCATACACACACACACACACACACACACAGGTGTGATGTAATGGAATAAGGAGTGTATCAGACTCCCGGTCCATCCCCCATTGCTCCTCTGGATAGGACATCCTGGATGAGTGTGTGTGATGATTTTGTGACTCATGGATTATCGTTGAGAGGCCAGTTTTGTTGTTTCCCCCTGGTTTCTTATGTTCAATTCTTTGGGTAAGCCTATGCCCTCCAAGGGGCAGCCCCCGGTTGCTGGAGGTCTTGGCCAAAGTCCTGTAATAATAAATTCACCGCCTTCTGCCCCCCTGATGGTTCATTGGTTGCTACCATGTTACTGGTTCTCAGTGTTCAGGGCAAGATGGGCCCTCTGAGAGTGTGGGCCAGTGCGTTACTTGGGTGACCCTGGTGCCATCCCTGTGTCCACCACTAAGGGAAGGGGCGTGTAGCTTAGTGGTAGAGCACATGCGGTGCATGCAGAACGTCCCAGGTTCAATTCCTGGCACTTCTAGGTAGGCCTGGCAAAACGACTCCTGTCTGAAACTTGGGAGGGCTTCTTCCAGCCTATGTTGACAATACTGAGCTAACTGGACCAACGGTCTGACTCAACAGAAGAGGGTTTATACACCTAGCCATTCATCAGTTGTACTGATAGGCTGCCTTTCTTTAATGTTGGAACTTAAGGTGGCATACTGGGGGTTCCCTAAACAGTCACCCATCCTGGCATTTGTTGGACTCAACTCTGCCTAGTTTCAGGAACCTTGCTGTGACAATGGCCCTCCAAAAAGCCATTTCCACCCCATGTGCTCCACCATCTTGCTCAGAACTGAAGCAGTGATGACTGGGAGCAGGCCGTCTCAGCAAGGTGGACCACTCCTTTTCACACTAGCAGAGTGTCTACTTGCAGGTCAATGAAGACTTTGAACCACTTCCTGATCTCATGAATTCAAGGATTGGAAATGTATTGGACTGCAACTAGTTAAATACACAACACGTTTACTGATTTTATTGTACATTCATAAGGCCCAGTTTGTTACCCACCCTGGCCATGGAAATTCTCTAAGGCTGCAATCCTAACTGCACTTTCCTGAGAGTAAGCCCCATTGAACAAAGTAGGACTTACTTCTGAGTAGACCTGGTTAGGATTGTGCCCTAAGATGGCCTATCTAACCCAACTTGCAACCCTGATCTTTTTGGGATGAGATTGTTAGATGGATCCAATAACCCCATCTGTAGATCAAGGATGCTCTCTAAACCATCGTTCCAACTGCTCAAGCCATGAGGTCACCATCATATTGGTGTGTGTGGGATGATTCCGATGAGTCCTGACAGATTTGCGTTCTAAAAAGTGGGTCCCGGTGCTAAATGTGTGAGAACCACTGGGTTGAAGGGTTGGAGGTCATGCAGGTGTGAGGACCAGGTGCCATCCCAACACCAAGGTTGTCACTGTTTGCATCCTGTGTAATGCATGCTGCCTTGTGTGCTCCAGAAGCATCTGGTGGAACACTGTGAGATAAAGGAAGCTTTGTTAGATGGACCTTTGGGCTGATCCAATGGGACTCTTCTTATGTTCTTATACAGAAACATGTAAATCACCAAGATTGTGGACAGAACCTGTCAAACTCATAAAACGCAAGTAAAGACATCAGTGTGGGGAGAATAAAGGAATGTAGCACCTGAAACCACAAGATAGAGCATTGTCTGTTTTATTCATTGCATGATGCTATTGAACACAGTTAGGGGTCTTTTGTGTGTGTGTTTTAACACAACCCAAGGAAATCTATACAGAGGTAGCAGCATTGCAGAGTTTTATTAATCAACAACACCAAGAAGGCTGGCTACGAGCTAAAGGGGGAAGGAGAAGCATTGTCAAATCCTGGGAGTACAGAAGGGGAAAGGGGGTTGTGGGGAGCAAGCAAATTGCATGGCCTATGTGAAGGATTCTTCCAACCGACTGGGATTGGAGGTCTCGGCCCAGCCCTGTGGGCCCTCAGGCTGGAGAGGGACACTAGGAACGTGTCACGGTCTGCTCGTAGGTCTTCTCTCCGTGCGTCACTTTGCACGTGTATCTGTTGTGTCTTCTCCATTCTGGGACACTCAGCGTCAGGTAACTGCTCATGGTGTATTTGTCTCCCTGTTTGATCGGCTTGGACGTCTGCACGTTCTGGGTGATTTTAGTGCCGTCGGCGTACCAACTGAGGTCAGCCGCGCCCGGTGAAAAACCAGAAACCAGACAGGTGGATGTGGCCGTGTTCTTGGTGCTCATCTCTTGTTGGGATGGACCGTAGACGCGCACTGTCGGAGGCACGGGTCGTCCAACTGCTAGAGAAGTTTGGAAAGAGAAGCGCCATGATTACCAAGCAGGCAGAGAGTCTCCTGAGCATTCAAAGCATTTCCATGGAACGCTGGATTTGCAAAAGGCAAGAAGTGCCAATATTCTGGGATTCTGCTCTGTTGCAATGTTTGGCTGACTTTTTAATCACTTTACAATGAATAAACTCTCTCTCTCTCTCTCCCTCTCTCTCTCTCTCTCTCTCTCTCTCTCTCTCTCTCTCTCTCACACACACACACACACACACAGAGAGAGAGAGAGAGAGAGAGAAGAATTTCAAGGAAGTGCCAAAGTGGAATTTATTAATATAATCAAATCAGGTCTGGCCCATTCATGAGGCTGTTTGAGCAGGTCGCCTAAGGGAGCAGATTGGAAGGGGCATTCAATTCAGTCTTCCCACCTGCTCCTCCTTCCACTCCATGGACTAAAAAAGGGAGAAGGGGGTGGAGTAGAACGGGAAGTGTGGAGGGCAGGAGGTGTCTCCCCCCCATCTAGCCTACTCTCCTCTGCATTTCCGCTTCTAGCCCTCCATTTCCTGTTCCAATCCAGGGAGAGGGTGTAGCAAAGGCATCAGCAGATAGAGCAGGACAGCATTTGGCCCACGGCTTCAGGTGCTCAAGTATCTTGGGCCAGCACAGGATGATATCAACATAGGGAGATCCCTGCTGAATCAAATGGAAGATCTACTTGGTGCAGCATGTGGCTTCTCACTTAGGCAACAGCCCTTTCCTCTTAGCATGTCATTCCCCCCTCCAGCAACTGCAATGGGGAGATAGACTGCTCCTGAGCATGCAAGTTCCATTTAACTAGCATTGCTAAGATTGTGGTGGACCTGCTGGAAAAGAATGTAGGAATATCTCATCCTGCAGCTGTGCCCCACCATGGCCCAGCTAGATGCCTCCAAGAAATCTTCCAATGGGGCACGAAGGAAAGAGGTTCCAGTTCCATTCCTCCACAGCAACTGGTCTTCAGGGCTTACTCCCTCTGAATTTCCCCCTAGTTGTTATAATCAATGCATTTATCTTAATGCATTTATCTTGTGAGCCATGTTAGTATCTGATCACGAATATCTTCTCAAACGTTCAGGGCTTGGGAAATGGTTTTGAACCCTTTCCCTTCCAAGCTGAATTCAGTTTTACGGAGTAGTTCTGAGACTAAGCAGCTGGCTAGACACCATGAAAACAATGTAGACTTGGACTAAGGCTGCCATCCTATGCATGCTTTCCTGTGAGTAAGTCCCATTGAACACTGTGGGACTGGCTTCTGAGGAAGCAGGTGTAGGATTGTGCCAGAATTGAGATCCCACTTGTTCCAATGGGACTTGGTCATGTCTCCCTTGAACTACATCTCAAAATATTAAATTCAACCCATTACATAAGAAGATCTCCGCTAGATCAAGGCAAAGGCCCATCTAGTCCAGCTTCCTTTATCTCACAGTGGCCCACCAATACCCCAGGGAGCAAACAAGACAACAGACACAACCTGCATCCTTGTGCCTTCCCCTGCATCTGGCAATCAGAGGCAACCTGCTTCTAAAACCAAGAACTTGCACATACCTACTATGACTTGTAACCCGTAATGCACTTCTCCTCCAGAAATTTGTCCCATCCCCTCTTAAAGGCATCCAGGCAAGATTGTACAAAGATGTACAAAGTTTGTATAAAAACATTGTTCAAAGCCGGCTTGTTAGTAGGGTACACTGGCCATGTGCAAGAAAGGAAGGAGATCAATATTGGAGATGAATTCAAAAAAATACAAAGAAAGATGGAAAGACAAGGTGGGTGATACCCAATCACTCAACCTGCACCCTGTGTCACCTATCTCATTTAAGAGAGTAGGAGCGAGATGGGAAAATAGGAAGATGGCGCATAGCCTGGAGACAATGGCGAGAAAATGCCACGTTCGTAAAGATAGACAGGCATGTATTGTAAATAACAATAAGTATAAATATAAATGAATGAGGTCTCATATTATGGTGTGTGTGGGGGGACGGGGGGACGGACCCTGGAACATAACCTATGGCAGGGCAAAAAATGTTGACCCCAAAACATGGTGGAGGCCCAGTGGTATAACCTTTAAGGGTCAAACTAGATATGACCTGAAACAGACAAATGCCCCCCTCCCATTTCAGAAGACCAGGGACAATAATTGAGCAAAACTAAGGCAGGGGCATAATGGAAGACTGAAGATTTTGTCCTGCTGATCTCCAGTTTGTTTGCCTTGGCTTTGTACTCTTTGAATTTGAAAAGGGGTGGAAAAAATCTCCCTTTAAAGTTCCCCCCCCCCCCAATTAAAAGATCACATAGGGGGCAGGCAATATTGGGATTGGGGCCACAGTTGAAGCAAAGTCCTAAATCCCCCTAGCTTGCACAGCATTTTGTCCCCATTTGGACGCATCTCCTTGCATTATTTAACAAACAAGCTACATAAAACAAAGCGGGTGACTCCCGTCTGCTAAACAGTTTTCTCCCTTTAAAAAAAAATGCTGACACCCCTCTGTTGAGCTAGTTTTAAATGTTTGGATGTGTTATTTGAAAGCAGGAGCTGCTCTGGAATTCTTTGGCCTGAACTGTGGGGTAATAAATAATTTCAAAACCTTTCCAAAAATGGCTAAAAGCAGTTTACTGTTTAACTGACCAAACCATACTGTGATACCGACTTATAGGGTTGAAAAAGAGTCAGTGGGTCATGTCATCCAGCCCTTTGTACTGAGATTTGCTCCAATATAACGGATATTCTGATATTCTGCTAAACAGAGACCTGGTCACAATTTCACACTTCTAAAGAATTTCTGTCTTTTATCTCAACATGGTAATTTACATGGATATCAAGTGGAGAAACTCTGTGTTAGCAAAGCTGGCTTTGCAGTTATCAAAGCAATGACGGATGTCTCCATGTAAGCTCACCATGTCTCCCTACGAGTTGTAACCCCAAGAGATTAATTCATGACTAGATACCATTGCGACTGCTGAACTAAGTTGGTCATCAGAACATGAAGTCTCATGTCTTGATGTGACTGATTCATTACTTTTGAACAGTAAAATCCTAGGCACATCTACTCAGAAGTCAGCCCCATTGTGTTCAATAGGATTCCCTCCCAAGTCAGTGTGTGTGGGACTGTAGACTTCATCATGTCTAATTTTCTTAGGGTATTGCCCAATATTTCTTTGCAGAGAATTGTTTCTGTACACAAAATCCCACAGAGAAGGAAGATCACAATTAGCATTTGTGAACCATCCTCAACCATGATCTTGGAGGACATGTCTAGTAGTAATTTTTAAAGTATTTTTGCAAGTATATAAAAAAGGTGATCAGCCCCCTGAATAATGAAGCATGACTAAAATTCCAACCTTAAACACATGCAACCCTAAGCACAATGGTCCTGACTTTGGCATAGACATGAATAGGATTTCACTGTAAGGATGTTTTAAAATTCATATACGACATCCAGAGACCCTACATTGCAGTTCTAACTGAGTACATTTCCCAGAAGCAAGTCTCATTGTGTTCAGAATGTCCTTTCACATAACCTAGTTATGATGAATCCATAAGGCTGCAATCAAGAATTGGTTTAGGCCAGTACAGCCCCATGGATTTCCAAACAGCTGATGCTGGAGAGCCATGATTGGATTACCTGCCTGAAAATAAAATAACCAACAAATGCAAGGGGTAATGGAGGAACTCTAATTTTTGTCCAATGGAAGAGTAGCACTGCAGGAGCTGCCAGTCATTCCTTTCCCTCTTTGCTGTTCTCCTGGTTTAAATTTCCACTCCTGGTAAAATAAAGTGTTGACTAATATCAGGAGATTCCATCACAGATTTCCTGCATCAGGTCTGATTCTAGTCTCAGATAAGCCCCCAAAGACACCACTTTGGTGCCATTCCTAGAAAACAGACTGCAGGATGGTCCTGTTTTTCCTTTAGATTGAGTGAAATGTCTGACTTCCATTTTACCTGCCTCTCTAGCAATCAAATTCAGTACAGAATCATTCAGTGCTGTTGAATCGATCAAGATCCTGTTGATTCAGAGGGTTAATTTATCCTGCAGGGTGCCATTGCATTTGACTCTGCTATTTTCTGCCTTCCGGAGAACACAATGACAGCATGAGAAGTTGCCAACCAAGATAATTCAGTACAACCTCTTACAAAGGGGAGAAAGTCAGGTAGGCCAAGCCCTGTTGGTTAACCAGAGACCAAGAGATTCAAAATTTTTGAATTTGTGAATAAAGTTAGGTCAGAGTTCCAGTGAAGACATAAATGAGAAGATCAAGTTATGTCTTGTTCACACCCCCAAGAAAATGAGGGGAGAAACCCATGATTTCATTTATCAGTACATTGTCTGCAGGGGAATTGTGAAGAGAGACCTGGGCAATGGAATTTGAACATCCTCGGGGCTATTCAGATCCTATGAGTGGATCCAACCGTATGGAAACCCATAGGGTCAACAGAGTCAGAGAACAAAAAACAGGGAAAATGAAGGAAATTGTAACATATTGTCCCCGAGAAAGAAAGGTTAGATAGGTTTAGGTGACTTACGAATGACCGACAGATGGGTTCCACCTCCGAAGACGAACCACAGTGCCACAGACCTGTACAAAAACCTGCCCACGTTTCCTGGTAGAGAAAGCTCATTGACATCTATCCCACTTCAGCAGGAAGGTGGTCAACAGGCCATGGACGATGGTGCGCTTTCCGGAAGAGGAATTCTTTTCCGTTTCCAAAGAAGCTGCTGTAAGTGGTGCATTTTGAATGAAAAATGATGTACTTACCTGACTCATTTTGGAGGCTGGAAGAGTGGTCCACTAGCTGTTCATACACATGACAGATCATGAAAGTGGTTCTCTTCCTCACTGAGCCCATTCCTGGAGGACAGATGGAATCCATAAGAATTTGAGGCCCTGTAGGAGGAGATCCAGAGAAGTGGTGCCATTGCCAAGCCCAGCCTTGTACATTCAGATGTATGTTTGTTAGGTAGTTGATTTTGCAGGCACTGAAGTTTGTTTTCTATGCTCAGATAGTTGTTTCCTATAAATTCAGCCTAAAGCACTGGACCATTCCTTGACTGTAAAGCTGAACTTCCTTAATTAGAGGCTGGTATGGCTCAGTTCTTAGAGAAAAGTTCTAACATAATGTCACCTAGAGCAGTATTCAGAATGAGATGGACTAATGTCACATGATTGGAGGTCGTGGATGTCTTGCAGGTCTGGACTTGGAGGTCAAAGTGACTCACTTCTTGGAATTTAGGCTTTACACATTTCCACTCCCAGAATCCTGGTTTTTTAACATTATCAATACTCTTAATATTCTCCTGCAGGTGAATTTTGATCACAGTTGCATTGATGGGTGAGTTTGATAGTCCACAGTAGACTGCAACTACAGGTACATGTTCTGAGCAGACTCATCAGGAGTTGACTGGCCCCTTCGGTTTGAGGAATTTCAGCTAACTGGAACTATGGTGAAATAATTGCTTGCACAACAGCACAATTATCTATCTATCAGGAAGGCAGACTTAAAATATGAATTGTGCTTCCAATGGTAGTGCTTAATGGGTTCTGAGTTCATTCTTGACTACAATAGGAAGGCATTTTGAACAAACTCATTAGACTGTGACCAGCAGAAAGTGAATTTTGGCTTCTAGGGACTGGATTTCGGCATGGCTACTTTCTAATCGTTGATATAGAAGAGGGGTTTGAGGGAAAGGTGAAGACAGGACGAGGCTGAAAACAAGAAGCGAAGAAGCAGGATTTATCAGTGCCTGCCTTGGATTCATCTCCAAGCTGAGGCCGAGTTCACAGGGCTTGCTCGGCTCCCCAGAAACACAGCATGGGCTTCCCAGCAATCCAAACACGGGAATTGCCCCAAAGTCCCCCATGTTATATCATGGTCCCTTTATCCCAAACTGCCCTGTATTATATCAAAATAGGGGAATGGGTTATCTCTCAAATGCAGCAAGGAGTGCAACCAGACTCCATGTGCTGCCAGGTCAGTCCGGGTGAAGTGATTGGTATGTCTTAAAATTTCTGAACCCAAGACGTACTCCCTTCTCAGTGGCAGGAGGACTACCTTTGAAGGACATTAGCAACTGTGACATTCATGCCGCACCTTAGAGACTGTGCCTTAGAGAATCAACCTTGAGGCACAGTCCGGTACTGGACCCCCATCAGTTGCCCACTGAAGGTGAACTGGATGTTACCACTGGACTGAAAGTTCAGAAGACTCTCTGATGGACATGGGTCCAACAGACCCCAGCTGGCCTCTTGACACCCCCTGACTCACCACTCCCACATGGAGGTCATTCTGATATATTTAAGAAAACAAGCAAACAAGAATTCTGTTCAATTCTGTTCTGGTCATTTGCAACATTCCAGTAAAAGGGGCATCTCTTAAATAAGCGGCATATGAATGCTATATTTTCCATTTGGGGGAGGGGGACAACTTGGGTGGCACTCCATCTAATGCATGGAAAGGGGTTTGTTTTGGTTGAACTGCCCCTGTGCTCGTCAACTGGAGGAACAAAAGATTGCCCCATTGCTTCTCAACAGGAGAATGGCCTTTGAACAGGAGGAGCCGTTCCAGAATGGAATCTTTTTGGTGATTCTCAGGTGGACTTTTCCTTCCAAATGTCTTCAAAGACAGGAGGGACAACCATCCCTTGGAGATACTCTAGTTCTGGATGTCCTTCATTGGAAATGGAGATTGTGGAAATGGGAAAGGTGCGGTAGAGAGTGACCAAAATGATTACTGAACTGGGGCAGCTCCCTTATGAGCTCCCTTATAGTATTTGGGGCTCTTCAGTCTAGAAAAGAGGTGCCTGAGGGAGGACGTGACAATTATGCAGGGGATGGATAGAGTAGACAGAGGGATGTTCGCACAACCCCAGAACCAGGGGACATACACTCAAATTGTGTATTGGGAGAGTTAGAACTGACAAAGGTAGGTATTTCTTTTGTAAGTGCACCCGTATCTTCAACTAAGGGGGTGATATCTGGAAACCAGGGCCTGTCCTAGGATTTATTCATTTTCTTAATTTTCACATTTGAATCCAGCCCTTCCTCCAAGGAGCTCAGGGTGATGTACAGAGTTATTTCCCTTTTGTCATCACAACAACCCTGTGAGGTTGGTGATGTGGAGAGGGAGTGCCTGGCCCAAGGTCACCCAGGAAGCTTTTGCCTGAGTGGGGATTTGAACTTGCAACTTCCCAGTCGAAGTCCAACTCCCAAACCACTATACCGCCTGGGCTTCCTGGTTTTTTAATTCTCATATACAAATTGTTTTTGCCATTATTTTCACATTTCCGCTCCTTGTGACCTTTGTGGCTTTGTTGGGAATTTGAAACCAGATCTCTGTTAAACAAGCCCAGAACTGAGTAGGTTACAACACTGTAGAGCTATCATAGTGCATGGTTGCTCACCCACCTTTCTCCAACATGGTCAGATCCATGAACATAAGAACATAAGAACAGCCCCACTGGATCAGGCCATAGGCCCACCTAGTCCAGCTTCCTGTATCTCACAGCGGCCCACCAAATGCCCCAGGGAGCACACCAGATAACAAGAGAACTCATCCTGGTGCCCTCCCTATCCATGAATATATCTCCATGAATATATCTCATCCTGGTGCCCTCCCTATCCATGAATATATCTCCCTTCTGCTCCCCATTCCCTTTGTTAGTATGGAACCTTTCCATGAATATGGAGATCCTCCTGTCAAGAGCACACACTTGAAGTGCCTATTCAGCAAGCCACATCATACCATACATTTGGCCACTGCAAAACACCTAAAGGTTGCCAGCCTTCCAGGACTGGCCTAGAGTCTCCAGGAATCTGCATCCATCTCCACTGAAAGATATCCTGGAGATTTCCATGGGGCCTCCAGGAATTTGCAAAGGACACCATGACGAGAAAAAAAAATATATCCAAGAAACGTTTCAGTCAGAGTTGCCAATCCTAAAGAAAACACGCAATGTGGTGCTTACACAGGGCAACTCAAGGTGAACTTAACTAATTTTAACTCCCATGAGAGCCAGTGTGATACAGATGATGGGATTGTTGTGGCTCACCTGCTGTCCCCGCACTGCATATTCCTGCATGTTGCCTTGGGTGCTCCCTGAGGCAACTGGTGGTCCGCTGTGAGATACGGGAAGCTGGACTAGATGGGCCTGTGGCCTGATCCAGTGGGGCTGTTCTTATGTTCTTAAACTACAATTCCCAGAATGCCTTGCAGTTCTTCTTGTTCTCTGGTGTGCTCCCTGGGGCATTTGGTGGGCCTCTGTGAGATACAGGAAGCTGAACTAGATGGGCCTTTGGCCTAATTCAGCGGGGCTCTTATGTTCTCGTGGAGAAACATGTGAACCACCCAGATTGTGGAGAGAACCTGTCAACCACTCATAAAACGCACGTGAAAACATCAAGGTGGGGAGAATGAAGGAATGTAGCACCTGAAACCACAAGATAGAGCATTGTCTGTTTTATTCATTGCATGATGCCATTGAACACAGTTAGGGGTCTTTTGTGTGTGTGTTTTAACACAACCCAAGGAAATCTATACAGAGGTAGCAGCATTGCAGAGTTTTATTAATCAACAACACCAAGAAGGCTGCCTATGAGCTAAAGGGGGAAGGAGAAGCATTGTCAAATCCTGGGAGTACAGAAGGGGAAAGGGGGCAGTGGGGGGGAAGCAAATTGCATGGCCTGTGTGAAGGATTCTCCAGCCGACTGGGATTGGAGGTCTCAGCCCAGCCCTGTGGGCCCTCAGGCTGGAGAGGGACGCTAGGAACGTGTCACGGTCTTCTCGTAGGTCTTCTCTCCGTGCGTCACTTTGCACGTGTAACTGTTGTGGTTTCTCCATTCTGGGACACTCAGCGTCAGGTAACTGCTCATGGTGTATTTGTCTCCCTGTTTGATCGGCTTGGACGTCTGCACGTTCTGGGTGATTTTAGTGCCGTCGGCGTACCAACTGAGGTCAGCCGCGCCCGGTGAAAAACCAGAAACCAGACAGGTGGATGTGGCCGTGTCCTTGGTGCTCATCTCTTGTTGGGATGGACCGTAGGCGTGCACTGTGGGAGGTACGACTGGTCCACCTGCAAGAGAGGTTTGGAAAGAGAAGCGTCATGATTATCAAGCAGGGAGAGAGTCTCCTGAGCATTCAAAACCATTTCCATCGAACACTAAATCTGCAAAAGGCAAAAAGTGCCAATGTTCTGGGATTCTGCCCTGTTGCAATGTTTGGCTGACTTTTAAATCACTTTACAATGAATAAACTCACACACACACACACTCACACACACACACACACACACACACACACACACACACACACAGTGAGAGAGAGAGAGAGAGAGAGAGAGAAGAATCTCAAGCAATTGCCAAAGGAGAATTTATTAATAATCAGGGCTGGTCCATTCATGAGGCTAACTGAGCAGGTCACCTCAGGGAGTAGATGGGAGGGGCATCCACCTCAGTCTTCCTCCTCCTGCCACTCCTTGGACTAAAAAAGGGAGAGCGGGTGGAGTAGTAGAGGAAGTGCGGGAGCATGCAGTGTCTCTCCCAGTCTAGCCTACTTCCCTCCACACTTCCGATCCTACTCTGCCCTCCATTTCCTGTTCCAATCCAGGGAGTCGGAGGAGTAAAGGCTAGTACATCACCAGATAGAGCAGGACAGCATTTGGCCCACGGCTTCAGGTGCTCAAGTATCTTGGGCCAGCACAGGATGATGTCAACATAGGGAGATCTCTGCTGAGTCAAATGGAAGGTCTACTCTGTGCAGCATGTGGCTTCTCATTTTGGCAACAGCCCTTTCCTCTTAGCATGTCATTACATTCCCCCCCCCCCCCCAACCCCGGCAACAGATGGGGAGATTCACTGCCATTTCACCAGCTTAGTTAAGTGCATAATGGACCTCCTGGAAAAGAATGTAGGTGTATCTGACCCAGCATCTGCACCCCAGCATGGCCCACATAGATGCTTCAGAGAAATCCTCCAACGGGGCATGAAGGAAAGAGGTTCCAGTGCTGTTCCTTCACAGCCATTGGTGTTTAGGGGCTTACTCCCTCTGCATTTCCCCCCTAGTTAATACAATCTTAATGCATTTATCTTGTGAACCATGTTAATAACTGATCAGGAATATCTTCTCAGACATTCAGGTTTTGGGAAATGGTTTTGAACCCTTTCCCCTCCAAGCTGAATTCGGTTTTAAAGAGTAGTTCTGAGACTAAGCAGCTGACTAGACACCATGAAAGCAATGTAGACTTGGTGGACTAAGGCTGCCATCCTATGCATGCTTTCCTGTGACTAAGTCCCATTGAACACAGTGGAACTTGCTTCTGAGGAAGCACATGTAGGATTGTGTCAGAACTAAGATCCCATTCATTCCAATGGGACTTGGTCATGACTCCCTTGATCGATCCCTTGATCGATCCCTTGTCTCAAAATGACATTAAATGCAACCCATTGTGCAAAGATGGCATGTTAGTGGGGTCCTCGGGCTATGTGCAAGGAAGGAAGGAAGGAGAACAATACTGGAGATATTTTCAAAAAAATTGCATGGTAGGTGATACCCATTCACAAAACCTGCCTCATTTAAGTGAGTAGGAGTGCAATGGTAAAACAAGAAGATGGCGCATGGTCTGGAGACAATGGTGCGAAAATGGCACGCTCTTAAAGGTAGACTGGCACATATTTCAAATAATAAATATAAATATAAATGAATGTGGTTTCGTATTATGGTGTGTGTATGTGGGGGACGATGACCCTGGCACATCTCCTAAGGCGAGGCAAAAAATGTTGAGCCAGAAACATGGTGGAGAACCAGTGGTATAACCTTGCAGGGTCAAACTAGACATGCCCTGAAACACACAAATGTCAACCCCCCCCCTTCCATTGGAAAGGCCAGAGACAGTAATTGAGCAACACTGAGCCACGAGCTTAATGGAAGACTGAAGATTTTGCCCTGCTGAACTCTAATTTGTGCTCTCTGAATTGGGAAAAAAATACTTCCCACTCAAGTTCCCCCCCCCCAATTTAAAGAATGCATATGGGGCAGACACAAAAGTACTTTACAGAAGTAAAGTTCTAAGCCCCCCTACCTTAGACTGCATTTTCTCCCCATTTGGCCTCACCTCCTTGCATTATTTAACAAACAGGCTACAAAACACAAAAGGGGGCTAGCAGCCCAATCCTATACATGTCTACTCAGAAGTAAGTCCCATTAGCGTCAATGGGGCTTACTCCCAAGAAAGAGTGGATAAGATTGGGCTGTAAGAGCCTTATCTGTTTAATAATTTTGTCACTTTTGAAACTAAAGAAAACAAACAAAAAATACTGACGCCCTTCTGTTGTGCTGATTTTAATTGTTTGGATGTGTTGTTTGAAAGCATGAGCCACTCAGGAATCCTTTGGCCTGGACCGTGGGGTAATAAATGTTTTCAATAAAATAATTAAAAATCAATGCTAAAATACAGATTGTTTACATGGTATCTGGAAGTTCAACTTTCCAGTCCGCAGCATCACAACTGAAATCAATTTAGACAAGAAATCAGGTAAGACCTTCCGAGCTTCCTTTAGCTTGCGATGCCTCTCAATGGTTAAAACCTTTCCAAGAATGGTTAAAACCAGTTTACTGCTTAACTGGCCAACCATACTCTGAGGCTGCAATCCTATCCACACTTTCCTGAGAGTAAGCCCCACTGAACGCAATAGAACTTACTTCTGAGTAGACATACATAGGCTTGTGCCCTCAATTGTAGGGCTGAAAAAGAGTCAGTGGGTTATTTTATCCAGCCCTTTGTATGGAGATGGGCTTCTATATAACAGATATTCGGATACTCTGCTAAACTGAGGTCTGATTCACAACTTCACACTTGTAAGGAATCTCTGACATTTCTCCAACACGATAATTTACATGGATACCATGTGGAGAAACTTTGAGTTAGCCAAACTGGCACAGCAGTTATAGAAGCAATGACGGATGTCTCCATGTAAGAGCACAATGTCTCCCTGTGAGCTTTAACCCCAAGAGAGCAAGTCATGACTAGACACCATTACAATTGGTGAAAAAAGTCAGTCATCAGAACATGAAGTCTCAAGAGTTTTGATGGGATTGAGTCATGACTTTTGTACAGTAAAATCCTAGGCACATCTACTCAGAAGTCAGCCCCATTGTGTTCAGTGGGATTCCCTCCCAAGTCAGTGTGTGTGGGACTGTAGACTTCATCATGTCTAATTTTCTTAGGGTATTGCGCAATATTTCTTTGCAGAGAATTGTTTCTGCACACAAAATCCCACAGAGAAGGAAGATCACAACTAGCATTTGTGAACTGTCCTCAACCATGATCTCGGAGGACATGTCTAGTAGTAATTTCCAAAGTATTTTTGCAAGTATATAAAAAAGGTGATCAGCCCCCTGAATAATGAAGCATGACTAAAACTCCAACCTTAAACATATGCAACCCTAAGCACAATGGTCCTGACTTTGGCATAGACATGTATAGGATTTCACTGTAAGGATGTTTTAAAATTCATATATGACATCCAGAGACCTTACATTGCAGTTCTAACTGAGTACATTTCCCAGAAGCAAGACTCGTGTTCAGAACATCCTTTCACATAACCTAGTTATGATGAATCCATAAGGCTGCAATCAAGAATTGGTTTAGGCCAGTACAGCCCCATGGATTTCCAAATAGAGCTGATGCTGGAGAGCCATGATTGGATTACCTGCCTTAAAATAAAATAACCAACAAATGCAAGGGGTAATGGAGGAACTCTAATTTTTGTCCAGTGGAAGAGTAGTACTGCAGGAGCTACCAGTCACCTCCTTTGCTGTTCTGCTGGTTTAAATTTCCACTCCTGGTAAAATAAAGTGTCGACTAATATCAGGAGATTCCATCACAGATTTCCTGCATCAGGTCTGATTCTAGTCTCAGATAAGCCCCCAAAGACACCACTTTGTTGCCATTCTTAGAAAACAGACTGCAGGATGGTCCTGTTTTTCCTTTAGATTGAGTGAAATGTCTGACTTCCATTTTACCTGCCTCTCCATCAATCAAATTCAGTACAGAATCATTCAGTGCTGTTGAATCGATCAAGAACCTGTTGATTCAGAGGGTTAATCTATCCTGCAAGGTGCCATTGCATTTAACTCTGTTATTTTCTGCCTTCCGTAGAACACAATGACAGCATGAGAAGTTGCCACCCAAGATAATTCAGTACAACCTCTTACAAAGGGGAGAAAGTCAGGTAGGCTAAGCCCTGTTGGTTAACTAGAGACCAAGAGATTCAAAATTTTTGAATTTGTGAATAAAGTTAGGTCAGAGTTCCAGTGAAGACATAAATGAGAAGATCAAGTTATGTCTTGTTCACATCCCCAAGAAAATGAGGGGAGAAACCCATGATTTCATTTATCAGTACATTATCTGTAGGGGAATTGTGAAGAGAGACCTGGGCAATGGAATTTGAACACCCTCGGGGCTATTCAGATCCTATGAGTGGATCCGACCATATGGAAACCCATAAGGTCAACAGAGTCAGAGAACAAAAAACAGGGAAAATGAAGGAAATTGTAACATATTGTCCCCGAGAAAGAAAGGTTAGATAGGTTTAGGTGACTTACCAGTGACTGACAGATGGGTTCCACGTCCGAAGATGAACCACAGTGACACAGACCGGTACAAAAACCTGCCCACATTTCCTGGTAGAGAAAGCTCATTGACATCTATCCCACTTCAGCAGGAAGGTGGTCAACAGGCCATGGACGACAGTGCGCTTTCCGGAAGAGGAATTATTTTCCGTTTCCAAAAAAGCTGCTGTAAGTGGTGCATTTTGAATGAAAAATGATGTACTTACCTGACTCATTTTGGAGGCTGGAAGAGTGGTCCACTAGCTGTTCATACACATGACAGATCATGAAAGTGGTTCTCTTCCTCACTGAGCCCATTCCTGGAGGACTGATGGAATCCATAAGAATTTGAGGCCCTGTAGGAGGAGATCCGGAGAAGTGGTGCCATTGCCAAGCCCAGCCTTGTACATTGCAGATGTATGTTTGTTAGGTAGTTGATTTTGCAGGCACTGAGGCTTGTTGTCTATGCTCAGATAGTTGTTTCCTATAAATTCAGCCTAAAGCACTGGACCATTCCTTTGACTGTAAAGATGAACTTCCTTAATTAGAGGCTGGTATTGCTCAGTTCTTAGAGAAAAGTTCTAACATAATGTCTAGAGCAGTATTCAGTATGAGATGGACTAATGTCACATGATTGGAGGTCGTGGATGTCTTGCAGGTCTGGACTTGGAGGTCAAAGTGACTCACTTCTTGGAATTTAGGCTTTACATATTTCCACTCCCAGAATCCTGGTTTTTTAACATTATCAATACTCTTAATATTCTCCTGCAGGTGAATTTTGATCACAGTTGCATTGATGGGTGAGTTTGATAGTCCACAGTAGACTGCAACTACAGGTACATGTTCTGAGCAGACTCATCAGGAGTTGACTGGCCCCTTCGGTTTGAGGAATTTCAGCTAACTGGAAGTATGGTGAAATATTTGCTTGCACAACAGCACAATTATCTATCTATCAGGAAGGCAGACTTAAAATATGAATTGTACTTCCAATGGTAGTGCTTAATGGGTTCTGAGTTCATTCTTGACTACAATAGGAAGGCATTTTGAACAAACTCATTAGACTGTGACCAGCAGAAAGTGAATTTTGGCTTCTAGGGACTGGATTTCGGCATGGCTACTTTCTAATCGTTGATATAGAAGAGGGGTTTGAGGGAAAGGTGAAGACAGGACGAGGCTGAAAACAAGAAGCGAAGAAGCAGGATTTATCAGTGCCTGCCTTGGATTCTTCTCCAAGCTGAGGCCGAGTTCACAGGGCTTGCTCAGCTCCCCAGAAACACAGCATGGGCTTCCCAGCAATCCAAACACGGGAATTGCCCCAAAGTCCCCCATGTTATATCATGGTCCCTTTATCTCAAACTGCCCTGTATTATATCAAAATAGGGGAATGGGTTATCTCTCAAATGCAGCAAGGAGTGCAACCAGACTCCATGTGCTGCCAGGTCAGTCCGGGTGAAGTGATTGGGATGTCTTAAAATTTCTGAACCCAAGACCTACTCCCTTCTCAGTGGCAGGAGGACTACCTTTGAAGGACATTGGCAACTTTGACATTCATGCCACACCTTGGAGACTGTGCTAGAATCAGCCTTGAGGCACAGTCCGGTACTGGACCCCCAACAGCTGCCCACTGGAGGTGAACTGGATGTTACCACTGCCACCTGGACTGACAGTTCAGAAGGCTCTCTGATGGGCATGGGTCCATCAGAACCCAGCTGGCCTCTTGACACCCCCTGACTCACCACTCCCACATGGAGGTCATTCTGATATATTTAAGAAAACAAGCAAACAAGAAAGGGTTCAATTCTGTTCTGGTCATTTGCAACATTCTAGTAAAAGGGGCATCTCTTAAATAAGTGGCATATGAATGCTATATTTTCCATTTGGGGGAGGGGGACAACTTGGTTGGCACTCCATCTAATGCATGGAAAGGGGTTTGTTTTGGTTGAACTGCCCCTGTGCTCGTCAACTGGAGGAACTGAAGATTGCCCCATTGTTTCTCAACAGGAGAATGGCCTTTGAACAGGAGGAGCTGTTCCAGAATGGAATCTTTTTGGTGATTCTCAGGTGGACTTTTCCTTCCAAATGTCTTCAAAGACAGGAGGGACAACCATCCCTTGGAGATACTCTAGTTCTGGATGTCCTTCATTGGAAATGGAGATTGTGGAAATGGGACAGGTGCTGTAGAGAGCGACCAAAATGATTACTGGACTGGGGCAGCTCCCTTATGAGCTCCCTTATAGCATTTGGGACTCTTCAGTCTAGAAAAGAGGTGCCTGAGGGAGGACCTGACAATTATGCAGGGGATGGATAGAGTAGACAGAGGGATGTTCGCACAACCCCAGAACCAGGGGACATACACTCAAATTGTGTATTGGGAGAGTTAGAACTGACAAAGGTAGGTATTTCTTTTGTAAGTGCACCCGTATCTTCAACTAAGGGGGTGATATCTGGAAACCAGGGCCTGTCCTAGGATTTATTCATTTTCTTAATTTTCACATTTGAATCCAGCCCTTCCTCCAAGGAGCTCAGGGTGATGTACAGAGTTATTTCCCTTTTGTCATCACAACAACCCTGTGAGGTTGGTGATGTGGAGAGGGAGTGCCTGGCCCAAGGTCACCCAGGAAGCTTTTGCCTGAGTGGGGATTTGAACTTGCAACTTCCCAGTCGAAGTCCAACTCCCAAACCACTATACCGCCTGGGCTTCCTGGTTTTTTAATTCTCATATACAAATTGTTTTTGCCATTATTTTCACATTTCCGCTCCTTGTGACCTTTGTGGCTTTGTTGGGAATTTGAAACCAGATCTCTGTTAAACAAGCCCAGAACTGAGTAGGTTACAACACTGTAGAGCTATCATAGTGCATGGTTGCTCACCCACCTTTCTCCAACATGGTCAGATCCATGAACATAAGAACAGCCCCACTGGATCAGGCCATAGGCCCACCTAGTCCAGCTTCCTGTATCTCACAGCGGCCCACCAAATGCCCCAGGGAGCACACCAGATAACAAGACCTGCAAGGCATTCTGGGAATTGTAGTTAAGAACATAAGAACAGCCCCACTGGATCAGGCCATAGGCCCATCTAGTCCAGCTTCCTGTATCTCACAGCGGCCCACCAAATGCCCCAGGGAGCACATCAGATAACAAGAGAACTCATCCTGGTGCCCTCCCTATCCATGAATATATCTCCCTTCTGCTCCCCATTCCCTTTGTTAGTATGGAACCATTCCATGAATATGGAGATCCTCCTGTCAAGAGCACACACTTGAAGTGCCTATTCAGCAGGCCACATCATACCATACATTTGGCCACTGCAAAACACCTAAAGGTTGCCAGCCTTCCAGGACTGGCCTAGAGTCTCCAGGAATCTGCATCCATCTCCACTGAAAGATATCCTGGAGATTTCCATGGGGCCTCCAGGAATTTGCAAAGGATGCCATGACGAGAAAAAAAAAATATCCAAGAAAAGTTTCAGTCAGAGTTGCCAATCCTAAAGACAACACGCAATGTGGTGCTTACACAGGGCAACTCAAGGTGAACTTAACTAATTTTAACTCCCATGAGAGCCAGTGTGATACAGATGATGGGATTGTTGTGGCTCACCTGCTGTCCCCGCACTGCATATTCCTGCATGTTGCCTTGGGTGCTCCCTGAGGCAACTGGTGGTCCGCTGTGAGATACGGGAAGCTGGACTAGATGGGCCTGTGGCCTGATCCAGTGGGGCTGTTCTTATGTTCTTAAACTACAATTCCCAGAATGCCTTGCAGTTCTTCTTGTTCTCTGGTGTGCTCCCTGGGACATTTGGTGGGCCTCTGTGAGATACAGGAAGCTGAACTAGATGGGCCTTTGGCCTAATTCAGCGGGGCTCTTATGTTCTCGTGGAGAAACATGTGAACCACCCAGATTGTGGAGAGAACCTGTCAACCACTCATAAAACGCACGTGAAAACATCAAGGTGGGGAGAATGAAGGAATGTAGCACCTGAAACCACAAGATAGAGCATTGTCTGTTTTATTCATTGCATGATGCCATTGAACACAGTTAGGGGTCTTTTGTGTGTGTGTTTTAACACAACCCAAGGAAATCTATACAGAGACAACAGCATTGCAGAGTTGGGGTTTTATTAATCAACGGTACCAAGAAGGCTGGCTACGAGCTAAAGGGGGAAGGAGAAGCATTGTCAAATCCTGGGAGTACAGAAGGGGAAAGGGGGCGGTGGGGGGGAAGCAAATTGCATGGCCTGTGTGAAGGATTCTCCAGCCGACTGGGATTGGAGGTCTCAGCCCAGCCCTGTGGGCCCTCAGGCTGGAGAGGGACGCTAGGAACGTGTCACGGTCTTCTCGTAGGTCTTCTCTCCGTGCGTCACTTTGCACGTGTAACTGTTGTGGTTTCTCCATTCTGGGACACTCAGCGTCAGGTAACTGCTCATGGTGTATTTGTCTCCCTGTTTGATCGGCCTGGACGTCTGCACGTTCTGGGTGATTTTAGTGCCGTCGGCGTACCAACTGAGGTCAGCCGCGCCCGGTGAAAAACCAGAAACCAGACAGGTGGATGTGGCCGTGTCCTTGGTGCTCATCTCTTGTTGGGATGGACCGTAGGCGTGCACTGTCGGAGGTACGACTGGTCCACCTGCAAGAGAGGTTTGGAAAGAGAAGCGTCATGATTACCAAGCAGGGAGAGAGTCTCCTGAGCATTCAAAACCATTTCCATCGAACACTAAATCTGCAAAAGGCAAAAAGTGCCAATGTTCTGGGATTCTGCCCTGTTGCGATGTTTGGCTGACTTTTAAATCACTTTACAATGAATAAACTCACACACACACACACACACAGTGAGAGAGAGAGAGAGAGAGAGAGAGAGAGAGAGAGAGAGAGAGAGAGAGAGAGAGAGAGAGAGAGAGGAATCTCAAGCAATTGCCAAAGGAGAATTTATTAATAGAATCAAATCAGGGCTGGTCCATTCATGAGGCTAATTGAGCAGGTCACCTCAGGGAGTAGATGGGAGGGGCATCCACCTCAGTCTTCCTCCTCCTGCCACTCCTTGGACTAAAAAAGGGAGAGCGGGTGGAGTAGAAGAGGAAGTGTGGGGGGCATGCAGTGTCTCCCCCAGTCTAGTCTACTTCCCTCCACACTTCCGATCCTACTCTGCCCTCCATTTCCTGTTCCAATCCAGGGAGTCGGAGGAGTAAAGGCTAGTACATCACCAGATAGAGCAGGACAGCATTTGGCCCACGGCTTCAGGTGCTCAAGTATCTTGGGCCAGCACAGGATGATGTCAACATAGGGAGATCCCTGCTGAGTCAAATGGAAGGTCTCCTGGGTGCAGCATGTGGCTTCTCATTTTGGCAACAGCCCTTTCCTCTTAGCATGTCATTACATTCCCCCCCCCCCCATCCCCGGCAACTGAGATGGGGAGATTCACTGCCATTTCACCAGCTTAGTTAAGTGCATAATGGACCTGCTGGAAAAGAATGTAGGTGTATCTGACCCAGCATCTGCACCCCAGCATGGCCCACATAGATGCTTCAGAGAAATCCTCCAACGGGGCATGAAGGAAAGAGGTTCCAGTGCTGTTCCTTCACAGCCATTGGTATTTAGGGGCTTACTCCCTCTGCATTTCCCCCCTAGTTAATACAATCTTAATGCATTTATCTTGTGAACCATGTTAATAACTGATCAGGAATATCTTCTCAGACATTCAGGTTTTGGGAAATGGTTTTGAACCCTTTCCCCTCCAAGCTGAATTCGGTTTTAAGGAGTAGTTCTGAGACTAAGCAGCTGACTAGACACCATGAAAGCAATGTAGACTTGGCGGACTAAGGCTGCCATCCTATGCATGCTTTCCTGTGACTAAGTCCCATTGAACACAGTGGGACTTGCTTCTGAGGAAGCACATGTAGGATTGTGTCAGAACTAAGATCCCATTCATTCCAATGGGACTTGGTCATGACTCCCTTGATCGATCCCTTGATCGATCCCTTGTCTCAAAATGACATTAAATGCAACCCATTGTGCAAAGATGGCTTGTTAGTGGGGTCCTCGGGCTATGTGCAAGGAAGGAAGGAAGGAGAACAATACTGGAGATATTTTCAAAAAAATTGCATGGTAGGTGATACCCATTCACAAAACCTGCCTCATTTAAGTGAGTAGGAGTGCAATGGTAAAACAAGAAGATGGCGCATGGTCTGGAGACAATGGTGCAAAAATGGCACGCTCTTAAAGGTAGACTGGCACATATTCCAAATAATAAATATAAATATAAATGAATGTGGTTTCGTATTATGGTGTGTGTATGTGGGGGGGGGGATGACCCTGGCACATCTCCTAAGGCGAGGCAAAAAATGTTGAGCCAGAAACATGGTGGAGAACCAGTGGTATAACCTTGCAGGGTCAAACTAGACATGCCCTGAAACACACAAATGTCAACCCCCCCCTTCCATTGGAAAGGCCAGAGACAGTAATTGAGCAACACTAAGCCATGAGCTTAATGGAAGACTGAAGATTTTGCCCTGCTGAACTCTAATTTGTGCTCTCTGAATTGGGGAAAAAATACTTCCCACTCAAGTTCCCCCCCCCCCAATTTAAAGAATGCATATGGGGCAGACACAAAAGTTCTTTACAGAAGTAAAGTTCTAAGCCCCCCTACCTTAGACTGCATTTTCTCCCCATTTGGTCTCACCTCCTTGCATTATTTAACAAACAGGCTACAAAACACAAAGTGGGGCTAACTGCCCAATCCTATGCATATCTACTCAGAAGTAAGTCCTGTTAGCGTCACTGGGGCTTACTCGCAAGACAGTGTGGATAGAATTGGGCTGTAAGAGCCCTATCTGTTTAATAATTTTGTCCCTGACAAAATTTTGTACAGACCTGTACAAAAACCTGCCCACATTTCCTGGTAGAGAAACTTTGAGTTAGCCAAGCTGGCACAGCAGTTATAGAAGCAATGACGGATGTCTCCATGTAAGAGCACAATGTCTCCCTATGAGCTTTAACCGAAAGAGAGTAAGTCATGACTAGACACCATTACGACTGGTGAAAAAAGTCAGTCATCAGAACATGAAGACTCATGACTTTTGTTGGGACTGAGTCATGACTTTTGTACAGTAAAATCCGAGGCACATCTACTCAGAAGTCAGCCCCACTCTGTTCCATGGAATTCCTTACCAAGTCAGCATGTGTGGGAGTTGCAGCCTTCATCACGCCTAACTTTCTCAGGATATAACCCGTTATTTCTGTGCAGATAATTTTTTTTCCAAACACAAAAATCCACGGAGATCAAAGATCACAGCTTGCATTTATGAACTGTCCTCAACCATGACGCTGGAGGACATATCTTTTAGTATTTTTTAAAGTACTTTTGAAAGAGTACAAAAAAGGAGATCAGCCCAATGAATAATGAAACATGCAATCCTATACACATGCAATCCTACACACAAGACGGACTTCTGCAGAGGCATGCATAGGATTTTACCGTAAGCATTTTTTAAAAATTCATATACGACTTTCAGAAACCCAGCATTGCAATCTTAACGGAGCACTTTCCCCAGAAGCAAGCCTCATTGTGTTCAGAACGTCCTTTCACACAACCTAGTATGATAAATCCTTAAGGCTGCAATCAAGAATTGGTTTAGGCCAGTACAGCCCCATGGATTTCCAAGCAGAGCTGATGCTGGAGAGCCATGATTGGATTACCTGCCTGAAAATAAAATAACCAACAAATGCAAGGGGTAATGGAGGAACTCTAAGTTTTGTCCAATGGAAGTGTAGCACTGCAGGAGCTGCCAGTCATTCCTTTCCCTCTTTGCTGTTCTCCTGGTTTAAATTTCCACTCCTGGTAAAAGAAAGTGCCAACTAACATCAGGAGATCCCATCACAGATCTCCTGCATCAGGTTTGATTTTACTCTCAGATATGCCCCCAAAGACACCATAATGGTGCCATTCTTAGAAAAGGGACTGCAAGATGGTCCAGTTTTTTCCTTTAGATTGTGTAAAATGTCACTCGGAAAGATGATTTCCATGTTACCTGCCTCTCCATCAATCAAATTCAGTACAGAAACAGTCAGTGCTGTTGAATCGATCAAGAAGCTGTTGATTCAGAGGGTGAATTTATCCTGCAAAGTGTCATCAGATTTGACTGTAATTTTCTGCCTTCTGGAGAAGGTAATGACAGGATGAGAAGTTGCCAGCCAAGATAATTCAGTACAACCTCTTTACAAAGGGGAGAAAAGCAGGTAGGCTAAGCCCTGTTGGTTAACTAGAGCCCCTGAGACTCAAATTCACTCTCCTGCAACATTTTTGAATATGTGAATAAAGTTAGGTCAGAATTTCAGTTGAGCCACAAAACAGATGGTCAAGCTTTGCTTTGTCCACTTGCCCCAAGAAACGGAGGGGAGAAAACCACAATTTCATTCATCAATACATTATCTGCAGGGAACTGCGGGGAGAGATCTGTGCAATGGAATGTGAACATCCTCATGGCTGTTCAGATCCTATGAACGGATCCGTCAGGATGGAAACCCAGAGAGTCAACAGAGTCAGAGAACAAAAAACAGGGAAAATGCAGGAAATCGTTGTATATTGTCCCCGAGAAAGAAAGGATAAGGTAAGATTAGGTGACTTACCAGTGATTGACAGACGGGTTCCACCTCCGAAGATCCACCACAGTGACACAGACCTGTACAAAAACCTGCCCACGTTTCCTGGTAGAGAAAGCTCATTGACATCTATCCCACTTCAGCAGGAAGGTGGTCAACAGGACATGGACGACAGCGCGCTTTCCGGAAGAGGAATTCTTCTCCGTTTCCAAAGAAGCTGCTGTTAGTGGTACATTTAGGAAGAGAAATTATACACTTACCTGACTCATTTTGGAGGCTGGAAGAGTGGCCTGCTAGCTGTTCATACACATGTCAGATCCCGAAAGTGGCTCCATTCCTCTCTGTGCCCATTCTTCGTTGATAGATGGAATCCCTAAGAAATGGAGGACCAGTAGGAGCTGATCCGGAGAAGTGGTGCCATTGCCAAGACCAGCCTTGTACATTCAGATGTCTGTTTGTTAGGTAGTTGATTTTGCAAGCACTGAGGCATGTTGTCTATGCTCAGATAGTTGTTTCCTATACATTCAGCCTAAAGCACTGGACCATTCCTTTGACTGTAAAGATGAACTTCCTTCATTGTATGCTGGTATGGCTCAGTTCTTAGAGAAATGCTCTAATAGAATGTCACCTAGAACAGAACTCAGTGAGAAGCACTAATTTCACATGACACCATACCAGGACTTGGAGGCCTTACTTCTTGGAATTTAGGCTTTTCACATTGACAACGCTATGATCCTGGTCTTTAATATTATCCATACACTTAATGTCATCCTGCAGGTGAATTTTGATCGCGGTTGCATCGATGTGTGGGTTTAAACAGTCCACAATAGACTGCAGCTATAGGTTGATGTTCTTAGCAGATTCATCAAGAGTTGTCTGGCCCTTCGGTTTGAGGAATTTCAGCTAACTGGAATATGGTGAAATATTTGCTTGCCTGAAAGCCTAAATATATACCAGGAAGTCAGACTTAAAATATGACCTGTGCTTCCAGTTCTACTCAACGTGTAATTGGTCTGTGGAACTCCTTGCCACAGTACGTGGTGATGGCATCTGGCCTTGATGCCTTTAAAAGGGGATTGGACAAGTTTCTGGAGGAAAAATCCGTTCCGGGATACAAGCCATACTGGGTATGTACAACCTCCTGATTTTAGAAACGGGCTAGGTCAGAATGCCAGATGCAGGGGAGGGTGTCATTTGGTGTCACCAAATGACACCCTACAGTTAGGGTTCTCAAACTCGGGTGTTGAGACACCCCAGCCTGAGGAGCACAACCTCTGGTCGCTTAAAGAGCAGGGAAATGGGGAAGGCTGAGATGCGATGCCCAGGATCTTGCCGCTGTGGGGGCGGAGGGGGCTTGTGGGGGCTTGTCCTTTTCCTGCTGCTGTGGTGCGGGTAGCCCTGTGGAGTGCTCTGCATGGCTCCCCGTGGCTTGTGGAAAGTGAAAATCGCGATTGCGACCCAGGTCTGTTTTTGCGACGGCAACCCGGAAATGGTTCGTGGCGGCTATTTTTACTTTCTACCAGCTGCGGAGTGATCTGTGGGGCTCCCAGGACCCGCAGACTCCAGCAGCAGGTAAGGGATACTAGGAAAAGCCCCCTCTGTCTCCGTAGCGGCATGGTTCTGAGGATTGTGTTGTTTCCGTTTTCCCCACTCCCTCAAAGACTTACCTCTTGAATAATTTCGGGCTTGAATTTCGGCTTCAGACCTAAACCACAAACAGCCAATGGGCCGATTGTGCTGTGATTTTGCATAGCTTGGAATTCAAGCGTTCCAGCTCAGAAGCCCAAGCAGGACGCAGACTTGGATCCTTCTCCAACCACACAACCCTCTTCCCTTTCGGCGTTCCACTTTCCCCCCTAAGCATCACGCCTCTCTCCACCGGGAGCCCCCGCTCAGCAACTTGACACCCTGTATTCTCAGCTCTATATTGTCGATGGCGGCTGAGCTAGGTGCTACACGACCCACCTGAAACTGGCTCACAACCCACGCAGTGGGTCCTGACCCACAGTTTGAGAAACACTGTGTTAGAATGTTTATGAAGATTCTGTGATGTCACAGGCTGAGCCTGCGTTTGGTTGGGAATTGCAGGCGGGCATATGGGCAGGAGACGATTTGTGTCTATTAGGCCTCTTCTCTCTCTTATTCAAGCCCAGAACTGGATGTGCTACAACACTGTAGAGCTATCAGAGAGCATGGTTGCTCACCCACTTTTCTCCAACACGGTCAGTTCCATGAATATCAATCTCTACTCGTCCCCATTGCCTTTGTTAGTATGGAATCTTTCCATGAACATGGAGATCCTCCTGCCAAGAACACAGGCTTGAAGTGACTAGCTGAATAGGCACTTCAAGTGTGTGCTCTTCATACCATAAATTTTGCCACTGAAAAACACCCAAGGGTTGCCAGGCTTCCAGGACTGGCCAGGAGTCTCCAGGAACCTGCATCCATTTCCAGGTGTCCACTGAAAGATATCTGGAGATTTGAATGGGACCTCCAGGAATTTGCAAAGGACACCATGACGAGAAAAAAAATATCCAAGAAAAGTTTCAGTCAGATTTGCCAATCCTAAAGACAACACGCAATGTGGTGCTTACACAGGGCAACTCAAGGTGAACTTAACTAATTTTAACTCCCATGAGAGCCAGTGTGATACAGATGATGTAAGTGGCTCACCTGCTTGTGAGCAGTGAGCTCAAGTGTTGTGGCTCACTTGCTGTCCCAGCACCGGATATTCCTGCATGTTGCCTTGGGTGCTCCTGAGGCAACTGGTGGGCCACTGTGAGATACAGGAAGCTGAACTAGATGGGCCTTTGCCTGATTCAGCGGGGCTCTTATGTTCTTATGGAGAAACATGTGAACCACCCAGATTGTGGAGAGAACCTGTCAACCACTCATAAAATGCAAGTGAAAACATCAGGGTGGGGAGAATGAAGGAACATAGCACCTGAAACCACAAGATAGAGCATTGTCTGTTTTATTCATTGCATGATGCCATTGAACACAGTTAGGTGTCTTTTGTATGTGTGTTTTAACACAACCCAAGGAAATCTATACAGAGACAACAGCATTGCAGAGTTGGGGTTTTATTAATCAACGGTACCAAGAAGGCTGGCTACGAGCTAAAGGGGGAAGGAGAAGCATCGTCAAATCCTGGGAGTACAGAAGGGGAAAGGGGGCAGTGGGGGGGAAGCAAATTGCATGGCCTGTGTGAAGGATTCTCCAGCCGACTGGGATTGGAGGTCTCGGCCCAGCCCTGTGGGCCCTCAGGCTGAGAGGGACACTAGGAACGTGTCACGGTCTTCTCGTAGGTCTTCTCTCCGTGCGTCACTTTGCACGTGTAACTGTTGTGGTTTCTCCATTCTGGACACTCAGCGTCAGGTAACTGCTCATGGTGTATTTGTCTCCCTGTTTGATCGGCTTGGACGTCTGCACGTTCTGGGTGATTTTAGTGCCGTCGGCGTACCAACTGAGGTCAGCCGCGCCCGGTGAAAAACCAGAAACCAGACAGGTGGATGTGGCCGTGTTCTTGGTGCTCATCTCTTGTTGGGATGGACCGTAGGCGTGCACTGTCGGAGGTACGACTGGTCCACCTGCAAGAGAGGTTTGGAAAGAGAAGCGCCATGATTACCAAGCAGGGAGAGAGTCTCCTGAGCATTCAAAACCATTTCCATCGAACACTAAATCTGCAAAAGGCAATCTGCCCTGTTGCAATGTTTGGCTGACAAAAGGGATTCTGCCCTGTTGCAATGTTTGGCTGACTTTTAAATCACTTTACAATGAATAAACTCTCTCTCTCTCTCCATCTCTCTCCATCTCTCTCTCTGCTCTCTCTCTCTCTCTCACACACACACACACACACACACACACAGAGAGAGAGAGAGAGAGAGAGAGAGAGAGAGAGAGAGAGAGAGAGAGAGAGAGAGGAATCTCAAGCAATTGCCAAAGGAGAATTTATTAATAGAATCAAATCAGGGCTGGTCCATTCATGAGGCTAATTGAGCAGGTCACCTCAGGGAGTAGATGGGAGGGGCATCCACCTCAGTCTTCCTCCTCCTGCCACTCCTTGGACTAAAAAGGAGAGCGGGTGGAGTAGAAGAGGAAGTGTGGGGGGCATGCAGTGTCTCCCCCAGTCTAGCCTACTTCCTCCACACTTCCGATCCTACTCTGCCCTCCATTTCCTGTTCCAATCCAGGGAGTAGGAGGAGTAAAGGCTAGTACATCACCAGATAGAGCAGGACAGCATTTGGCCCACGGCTTCAGGTGCTCAAGTATCTTGGGCCAGCACAGGATGATGTCAACAGAGGGAGATCCCTGCTGAGTCAAATGGAAGGTCTACTCTGTGCAGCATGTGGCTTCTTCACTTTGGCAACAGCCCTTTCCTCTTAGCATGTCATTACATTCCCCCCCCCCATTCCCAGCAGCTGAGATGGGGAGATTCACTGCCATTTCACCAGCTTAGTTAAGTGCATAATGGACCTGCTGGAAAAGAATGTAGGTGTATCTGACCCAGCATCTGCACCCCAGCATGGCCCACATAGATGCTTCAGAGAAATCCTCCAACGGGCATGAAGGAAAGAGGTTCCAGTGCTGTTCCTTCACAGCCATTGGTATTTAGGGGCTTACTCCCTCTGCATTTCCCCCCTAGTTAATACAATCTTAATGCATTTATCTTGTGAACCATGTTAATAACTGATCAGGAATATCTTCTCAGACATTCAGGTTTTGGGAAATGGTTTTGAAACCTTTCCCCTCCAAGCTGATTCGGTTTTAAGGAGTAGTTCTGAGACTAAGCAGCTGACTAGACACCATGAAAGCAATGTAGACTTGGCGGACTAAGGCTGCCATCCTATGCATGCTTTCCTGTGACTAAGTCCCATTGAACACAGTGGGACTTGCTTCTGAGGAAGCACATGTAGGATTGTGTCAGAACTAAGATCCCATTCATTCCAATGGGACTTGGTCATGACTCCCTTGATCGATCCCTTGATCGATCCCTTGTCTCAAAATGACATTAAATGCAACCCATTGTGCAAAGATGGCATGTTAGTGGGGTCCTCGGGCTATGTGCAAGGAAGGAAGTAAGGAGAATAATACTGGAGATATTTTCAAAAAAATTGCATGGTAGGTGATACCCATTCACAAAACCTGCCTCATTTAAGTGAGTAGGAGTGCAATGGTAAAACAAGAAGATGGCGCATGGTCTGGAGACAATGGTGCGAAAATGGCACGCTCTTAAAGGTAGACTGGCACATATTTCAAATAATAAATATAAATATAAATGAATGTGGTTTTGTATTATGGTGTGTGTATATGGGGGACGATGACCCTGGCACATCTCCTAAGGTGAGGCAAAAAATGTTGAGCCAGAAACATGGTGGAGAACCAGTGGTATAACCTTGCAGGGTCAAACTAGACATGCCCTGAAACACACAAATGTCAACCCCCCCCTTCCATTGGAAAGGCCAGAGACAGTAATTGAGCAACTCTGAGCCACGAGCTTAATGGAAGACTGAAGATTTTGCCCTGCTGAACTCTAATTTGTGCTCTCTGAATTGGGAAAAAAATACTTCCCACTCAAGTTCCCCCCCCCCCAATTTAAAGAATGCATATGGGGCAGACACAAAAGTACTTTACAGAAGTAAAGTTCTAAGCCCCCCTACCTTAGACTGCATTTTCTCCCCATTTGGTCTCACCTCCTTGCATTATTTAACAAACAGGCTACAAAACACAAAGTGGGGCTAACTGCCCAATTCTACGCATATCTACTCAGAAGTAAGTCCCGTTAGCGTCACTGGGCTTACTCGCAAGACAGTGTGGATAGAATTGGGCTGTAAGAGCCCTATCTGTTTAATAATTTTGTCCCTGACAAAATTTTGTACAGACCTGTACAAAAACCTGCCCACATTTCCTGGTAGAGAAACTTTGAGTTAGCCAAGCTGGCACAGCAGTTATAGAAGCAATGACGGATGTCTCCATGTAAGAGCACAATGTCTCCCTATGAGCTTTAACCGAAAGAGAGTAAGTCATGACTAGACACCATTACGACTGGTGAAAAAAGTCAGTCATCAGAACATGAAGACTCATGACTTTTGTTGGGACTGAGTCATGACTTTTGTACAGTAAAATCTGAGGCACATCTACTCAGAAGTCAGCCCCACTCTGTTCCATGGGATTCCTTACCAAGTCAGCATGTGTGGGAGTTGCAGCCTTCATCACGCCTAACTTTCTCAGGATATAACCCGTTATTTCTGTGCAGATAATTTTTTTTCCAAACACAAAAATCCACGGAGATCAAAGATCACAGCTAGCATTTATGAACTGTCCTCAACCATGACGCTGGAGGACATATCTTGTAGTATTTTTTAAAATACTTTTGAAAGAGTACAAAAAAGGAGATCAGCCCAATGAATAATGAAACATGCAATCCTATACACATGCAATCCTACACACAAGACGGACTTCTGCAGAGGCATGCATAGGATTTTACCGTAAGCATTTTTTAAAAATTCATATACGACTTTCAGAAACCAGCATTGCAATCTTAACGGAGCACTTTCCCCAGAAGCAAGCCTCATTGTGTTCAGAACGTCCTTTCACATAACCTAGTATGATAAATCCTTAAGGCTGCAATCAAGAATTGGTTTAGGCCAGTACAGCCCCATGGATTTCCAAGCAGAGCTGATGCTGTAGAGCCATGATTGGATTACCTGCCTGAAAATAAAATAACCAACAAATGCAAGGGTAATGGAGGAACTCTAATGTTTGTCCAATGGAAGAGTAGCACTGCAGGAGCTGCCAGTCATTTCTTTCCCTCTTTGCTGTTTAAATTTCCACTCCTGGTAAAAGAAAGGCCAACTAACATCAGGAGATCCCATCACAGATCTCCTGCATCGGGTTTGATTTTACTCTCAGATATGCCCCCCAAGACACCATAATGGTGCCATTCTTAGAAAAGGGACTGCAAGATGTCCAGTTTTTTCCTTTAGATTGTGTAAAATGTCACTCGGAAAGATGATTTCCATGTTACCTGCCTCTCCATCAATCAAATTCAGTACAGAAACAGTCAGTGCTGTTGAATCGATCAAGAAGCTGTTGATTCAGAGGGTGAATTTATCCTGCAAAGTGTCATCAGATTTGACTGTAATTTCTGCTTTCTGGAGAAGGTAATGACAGGATGAGAAGTTGCCAGCCAAGATAATTCAGTACAACCTCTTTACAAAGGGGAGAAAAGCAGGTAGGCTAAGCCCTGTTGGTTAACTAGAGCCCCTGAGACTCAAATTCACTCTCCTGCAACATTTTTGAATATGTGAATAAAGTTAGGTCAGAATTTCAGTTGAACCACAAAACAGATGGTCAAGTTTGCTTTGCCCACTTGCCCCAAGAAACGGAGGGGAGAAAACCACAATTTCATTCATCAATACGTTATCTGCAGGGGAATTGCGGGAGAGATCTGTGCACTGGAATGTGAACATCCTCATGGCTGTTCAGATCCTATGAACGGATCCGTCAGGATGGAAACCCAGAGGGTCAACAGAGTCAGAGAACCAAAAACAGGGAAAATGCAGGAAATCGTTGCATATTGTCCCCGAGAAAGAAAGGATAAGGTAAGATTAGGTGACTTACCAGTGATTGACAGACGGGTTCCACCTCCGAAGATCCTCCACAGTGACACAGACCTGTACAAAAACCTGCCCACGTTTCCTGGTAGAGAAAGCTCATTGACATCTATCCCACTTCAGCAGGAAGGTGGTCAACAGGACATGGACGACAGCACGCTTTCCGGAAGAGGAATTCTTCTCCATTTCCAAAGAAGCTGCTGTTAGTGGTACATTTTGGAAGAGAAATTATACACTTACCTGACTCATTCTGGAGGCTGGAAGAGTGGCCTGCTAGCTGTTCATACACATGTCAGATCCCGAAAGTGGCTCCATTCCTCTCTGTGCCCATTCTTCGTTGATAGATGGAATCCCTAAGAAATGGAGGACCCGTAGGAGCTGATCCGGAGAAGTAGTGCCATTGCCAAGCCCAGCCTTGTACATTCAGATGTCTGTTTGTTAGGTAGTTGATTTTGCAGGCACTGAGGCATGTTGACTATGCTCAGATAGTTGTTTCCTATACATTCAGCCTAAAGCACTGGACCATTCCTTTGACTGTAAAGATGAACTTCCTTCATTGTATGCTGGTATGGCTCAGTTCTTAGAGAAATGCCCTAATAGA
>NC_089834.1:9409962-9544962 GCF_035046505.1 Tiliqua scincoides
TATCGGCTTGGACGTCTGCACGTTCTGGGTGATTTTAGTGCCGTCGGCGTACCAACTGAGGTCAGCCGCGCCCGGTGAAAAACCAGAAACCAGACAGGTGGATGTGGCCGTGTCCTTGGTGCTCATCTCTTGTTGGGATGGACCGTAGGCGTGCACTGTCGGAGGTACGACTGGTCCACCTGCAAGAGAGGTTTGGAAAGAGAAGCGCCATGATTACCAAGCAGGGAGAGAGTCTCCTGACATTCAAAACCATTTCCATCGAACACTAAATCTGCAAAAGGCAATTCTGCCCTGTTGCAACGTTTGGCTGACAAAAGGGATTCTGCCCTGTTGCAATGTTTGGCTGACAAAAGGGATTCTGCCCTGTTGCAATGTTTGGCTGACTTTTAAATCACTTTACAATGAATAAACTCTCTCTCTCTCTCTCACACACACACACACACACACACACACACACAGTGAGAGAGAGAGAGAGAGAGAGAGAGAGAGAGAGAGAGAGAGAGAGAGAGAAGAATCTCAAGCAATTGCCAAAGGAGAATTTATTAATAATCAGGGCTGGTCCATTCATGAGGCTAACTGAGCAGGTCACCTCAGGGAGTAGATGGGAGGGGCATCCACGTCAGTCTTCCTCCTCCTGCCACTCCTTGGACTAAAAAAGGGAGAGCGGGTGGAGTAGAAGAGGAAGTGCGGGGGCATGCAGTGTCTCCCCCTGTCTAGCCTACTTCCCTCCACACTTCCGATCCTACTCTGCCCTCCATTTCCTGTTCCAATCCAGGGAGTCGGAGGAGTAAAGGCTAGTACATCACCAGATAGAGCAGGACAGCATTTGGCCCACGGCTTCAGGTGCTCAAGTATCTTGGGCCAGCACAGGATGATGTCAACATAGGGAGATCCCTGCTGAGTCAAATGGAAGGTCTCCTGGGTGCAGCATGTGGCTTCTCATTTTGGCAACAGCCCTTTCCTCTTAGCATGTCATTACATTCCCCCCCCCCCATCCCCGGCAACTGAGATGTGGAGATTCACTGCCATTTCACCAGCTTAGTTAAGTGCATAATGGACCTGCTGGAAAAGAATGTAGGTGTATCTGACCCAGCATCTGCACCCCAGCATGGCCCACATAGATGCTTCAGAGAAATCCTCCAACGGGGCATGAAGGAAAGAGGTTCCAGTGCTGTTCCTTCACAGCCATTGGTATTTAGGGGCTTACTCCCTCTGCATTTCCCCCCTAGTTAATACAATCTTAATGCATTTATCTTGAGAACCATGTTAATAACTGATCAGGAATATCTTCTCAGACATTCAGGTTTTGGGAAATGGTTTTGAACCCTTTCCCCTCCAAGCTGAATTCGGTTTTAAGGAGTAGTTCTGAGACTAAGCAGCTGACTAGACACCATGAAAGCAATGTAGACTTGGCGGACTAAGGCTGCCATCCTATGCATGCTTTCCTGTGACTAAGTCCCATTGAACACAGTGGGACTTGCTTCTGAGGAAGCACATGTAGGATTGTGTCAGAACTAAGATCCCATTCATTCCAATGGGACTTGGTCATGACTCCCTTGATCGATCCCTTGATCGATCCCTTGTCTCAAAATGACATTAAATGCAACCCATTGTGCAAAGATGGCTTGTTAGTGGGGTCCTCGGGCTATGTGCAAGGAAGGAAGGAAGGAGAACAATACTGGAGATATTTTCAAAAAATTGCATGGTAGGTGATACCCATTCACAAAACCTGCCTCATTTAAGTGAGTAGGAGTGCAATGGTAAAACAAGAAGATGGCGCATGGTCTGGAGACAATGGTGCAAAAATGGCACGCTCTTAAAGGTAGACTGGCACATATTCCAAATAATAAATATAAATATAAATGAATGTGGTTTCGTATTATGGTGTGTGTATGTGGGGGGGATGACCCTGGCACATCTCCTAAGGTGAGGCAAAAAATGTTGAGCCAGAAACATGGTGGAGAACCAGTGGTATAACCTTGAAGGGTCAAACTAGACATGCCCTGAAACACACAAATGTCAACCCCCCCCTTCCATTGGAAAGGCCAGAGACAGTAATTGAGCAACACTGAGCCATGAGCTTAATGGAAGACTGAAGATTTTGCCCTGCTGAACTCTAATTTGTGCTCTCTGAATTGGGAAAAAAATACTTCCCACTCAAGTTCCCCCCCCCCCAATTTAAAGAATGCATATGGGGCAGACACAATTAGGGTTGGAGCTAAAACAGAAGTCAAGTTCTAAGCCCCCCTACCTTAAACTGCATTTTCTCCCCATTTGGTCTCACCTCCTTGCATTATTTAACAAACAGGCTACAAAACACAAAGTGGGGCTAACTGCCCAATTCTACGCATATCTACTCAGAAGTAAGTCCCGTTAGCATCAATGGGGCTTACTCGCAAGACAGTGTGGATAGAATTGGGCTGTAAGAGCCCTATCAGTTTAATAATTTTGTCCCTGACAAAATTTTGTACAGACCTGTACAAAAACCTGCCCACATTTCCTGGTAGAGAAACTTTGAGTTAGCCAAGCTGGCACAGCAGTTATAGAAGCAATGACGGATGTCTCCATGTAAGAGCACAATGTCTCCCTATGAGCTTTAACCGAAAGTCATGACTAGACACCATTACGACTGGTGAAAAAAGTCAGTCATCAGAACATGAAGACTCATGACTTTTGTTGGGACTGAGTCATGACTTTTGTACAGTAAAATCCGAGGCACATCTACTCAGAAGTCAGCCCCACTCTGTTCCATGGGATTCCTTACCAAGTCAGCATGTGTGGGAGTTGCAGCCTTCATCACGCCTAACTTTCTCAGGATATAACCCGTTATTTCTGTGCAGATAATTTTTTTTCCAAACACAAAAATCCACGGAGATCAAAGATCACAGCTAGCATTTATGAACTGTCCTCAACCATGACGCTGGAGGACATATCTTGTAGTATTTTTTAAAGTACTTTTGAAAGAGTACAAAAAAGGAGATCAGCCCAATGAATAATGAAACATGCAATCCTATACACATGCAATCCTACACACAAGACGGACTTCTGCAGAGGCATGCATAGGATTTTACCGTAAGCATTTTTTAAAAATTCATATACGACTTTCAGAAACCCAGCATTGCAATCTTAACGGAGCACTTTCCCCAGAAGCAAGCCTCATTGTGTTCAGAACGTCCTTTCACATAACCTAGTATGATAAATCCTTAAGGCTGCAATCAAGAATTGGTTTAGGCCAGTACAGCCCCATGGATTTCCAAGCAGAGCTGATGCTGGAGAGCCATGATTGGATTACCTGCCTGAAAATAAAATAACCAACAAATGCAAGGGGTAATGGAGGAACTCTAATGTTTGTCCAATGGAAGAGTAGCACTGCAGGAGCTGCCAGTCATTTCTTTCCCTCTTTGCTGTTTAAATTTCCACTCCTGGTAAAAGAAAGTGCCAACTAACATCAGGAGATCCCATCACAGATCTCCTGCATCGGGTTTGATTTTACTCTCAGATATGCCCCCCAAGACACCATAATGGTGCCATTCTTAGAAAAGGGACTGCAAGATGGTCCAGTTTTTTCCTTTAGATTGTGTAAAATGTCACTCGGAAAGATGATTTCCATGTTACCTGCCTCTCCATCAATCAAATTCAGTACAGAAACAGTCAGTGCTGTTGAATCGATCAAGAAGCTGTTGATTCAGAGGGTGAATTTATCCTGCAAAGTGTCATCAGATTTGACTGTAATTTTCTGCTTTCTGGAGAAGGTAATGACAGGATGAGAAGTTGCCAGCCAAGATAATTCAGTACAACCTCTTTACAAAGGGGAGAAAAGCAGGTAGGCTAAGCCCTGTTGGTTAACTAGAGCCCCTGAGACTCAAATTCACTCTCCTGCAACATTTTTGAATATGTGAATAAAGTTAGGTCAGAATTTCAGTTGAACCACAAAACAGATGGTCAAGTTTGCTTTGTCCACTTGCCCCAAGAAACGGAGGGGAGAAAACCACAATTTCATTCATCAATACGTTATCTGCAGGGGAATTGCGGGGAGAGATCTGTGCAATGGAATGTGAACATCCTCATGGCTGTTCAGATCCTATGAACGGATCCGTCAGGATGGAAACCCAGAGGGTCAACAGAGTCAGAGAACCAAAAACAGGGAAAATGCAGGAAATCGTTGCATATTGTCCCCGAGAAAGAAAGGATAAGGTAAGATTAGGTGACTTACCAGTGATTGACAGACGGGTTCCACCTCCGAAGATCCTCCACAGTGACACAGACCTGTACAAAAACCTGCCCAGGTTTCCTGGTAGAGAAAGCTCATTGACATCTATCCCACTTCAGCAGGAAGGTGGTCAACAGGACATGGACGACAGCACGCTTTCCGGAAGAGGAATTCTTCTCCGGTTCCAAAGAAGCTGCTGTTAGTGGTACATTTTGGAAGAGAAATTATACACTTACCTGACTCATTTTGGAGGCTGGAAGAGTGGCCTGCTAGCTGTTCATACACATGTCAGATCCCGAAAGTGGCTCCATTCCTCTCTGTGCCCATTCTTCGTTGATAGATGGAATCCCTAAGAAATGGAGGACCCGTAGGAGCTGATCCGGAGAAGTAGTGCCATTGCCAAGCCCAGCCTTGTACATTCAGATGTCTGTTTGTTAGGTAGTTGATTTTGCAGGCACTGAGGCATGTTGACTATGCTCAGATAGTTGTTTCCTATACATTCAGCCTAAAGCACTGGACCATTCCTTTGACTGTAAAGATGAACTTCCTTCATTGTATGCTGGTATGGCTCAGTTCTTAGAGAAATGCCCGAATAGAATGTCACCTAGAACAGAACTCAGAGTAAGAAGCACTAATTTCACATGACACCATACCAGGACTTGGAGGCCTTACTTCTTGGAATTTAGGCATTTCACATTGACAACGCTATGATCCTGGTCTTTAATATTATCCATACACTTAATGTCATCCTGCAGGTGAATTTTGATCGCGGTTGCATCGATGTGTGGGTTTAAACAGTCCACAATAGACTGCAGCTATAGGTTGATGTTCTTAGCAGATTCATCAAGAGTTGTCTGGCCCTTCGGTTTGAGGAATTTCAGCTAACTGGAATATGGTGAAATATTTGCTTGCCTGAAAGCCTAAATATATACCAGGAAGTCAGACTTAAAATATGACCTGTGCTTCCAGTTCTACTCAAGGTGTAGTTGGTCTGTGGAACTCCTTGCCACAGCACGTGGTGATGACATCTGGCCTAGATGCCTTTAAAAGGGAATTGGACAAGTTTCTGGAGGAAAAATCCATATGGGATACAAGCCATACTGGGTATGTTCAACCTCCTGATTTTAGAAACCGGCTAGGTCAGAATGCCAGATGCAGGGGAGGGTGTCATTTGGTGTCACCAAATGACACCCTACAGTTAGGGTTCTCAAACTCGGGTGTTGAGACACCCCAGCCTGAGGAGCACAACCTCTGGTCGCTTAAAGAGCGGGGAAATGGGGAAGGCTGAGATGCGATGCCCAGGATCTTGCCGCTGTGGGGGCGGAGGGGGCTTGTGGGGGCTTGTCCTTTACCTGCTGCTGTGGTGCGGGTAGCCCTGTGGAGTGCTCTGCATGGCTCCCCGTGGCTTGTGGAAAGTGAAAATCGTGATTGCGACCCAGGTCTGTTTTTGCGACGGCAACCCGGAAATGGTTCCTGATAGCTATTTTTACTTTCTAGCAGCTGTGGAGTGATCTGTGGGGCTCCCAGGACCCGCAGACTCCGGCAGCAGGTAAGGGATACTAGGAAAAGCCCCCTCTGTCTCCGTAGCGGCATGGTTCTGAGGATTGTGTTGTTTCCGTTTTCCCCACTCCCTCAAAGACTTACCTCTTGAATAATTTCGGGCTTGAATTTCTGCTTCAGACCTAAACCACAAACAGCCAAAGGGCCGATTGTGCTGTGATTTTGCATAGCTTGGAATTCAAGCGTTCCAGCTCAGAAGCCCAAGCAGGACGCAGACTTGGATCCTTCTCCAACCACACAACCCTCTTCCCTTTCCGGCGTTCCACTTTCCCCCCTAAGCGTCACGCCTCTCTCCACCGGGAGCCCCCGCTCAGCAACTTGACACCCTGTATTTTCAGCTCTATATTGTCGATGGCGGCTGAGCTAGGTGCTACATGACCCACCTGAAACTGGCTCACAACCCATCCGGTGGGTCCTCACCCACAGTTTGAGAAACACTGTGTTAGAATGTTTATGAAGATTCTGTGATGTCACAGGCTGAGTCTGCGTTTGGTTGGGAATTGCAGGCGGGCATATGGGCAGGAGACGATATGTGTCTATCAGGCCTCTTCTCTCTCTTATTCAAGCCCAGAACTGGATGTGCTACAACACTGTAGAGCTATCAGAGAGCATGGTTGCTCACCCACTTTTCTCCAACACGGTCAGTTCCATGAATATAAATCTCTTCTCGTCCCCCATTCCCTTTGTTAGTATGGAATCTTTCCATGAACATGGAGATCCTCCTGCCAAGAGCACAGGCTTGAAGTGACTAGCTGAATAGGCACTTCAAGTGTGTGCTCTTCATACCATAAATTTTGCCACTGAAAAACACCCAAGGGTTGCCAGGCTTCCAGGACTGGCCAGGAGTCTCCAGGAACCTGCATCCATTTCCAGGTGTCCACTGAAAGATATCCTGGAGATTTGAATTGGACCTCCAGGTATTTGCAAAGGACGCCATGACGAGAAAAAAAAATATCCAAGAAAAGTTTCAGTCAGAGTTGCCAATCCTAAAGAAAACACGCAATGTGGTGCTTACACAGGGCAACTCAAGGTGAACTTAACTAATTTTAACTCCCACGAGAGCCAGTGTGATACAGATGATGTAAGTGGCTCACCTGCTTGTGAGCAGTGAGCTCAAGTGTTGTGGCTCACCTGCTGTCCCCGCACCGCATATTCCTGCATGTTGCCTTGGGTGCTCCCTGAGGCAACTGGTGGGCCACTGTGAGATACAGGAAGCTGAACTAGATGGGCCTTTGGCCTGATGCAGCGGGGCTCTTATGTTCTTATGGAGAAACATGTGAACCACCCAGATTGTGGAGAGAACCTGTCAACCACTCATAAAACGCACGTGAAAACATCAGGGTGGGGAGAATGAAGGAACATAGCACCTGAAACCACAAGATAGAGCATTGTCTGTTTTATTCATTGCATGATGCCATTGAACACAGTTAGGGGTCTTTTGTGTGTGTGTTTTAACACAACCCAAGGAAATCTATACAGAGACAACAGCATTGCAGAGTTGGGGTTTTATTAATCAACGGTACCAAGAAGGCTGGCTACGAGCTAAAGGGGGAAGGAGAAGCATTGTCAAATCCTGGGAGTACAGAAGGGGAAAGGGGGCAGTGGGGGGGAAGCAAATTGCATGGCCTGTGTGAAGGATTCTCCAGCCGACTGGGATTGGAGGTCTCAGCCCAGCCCTGTGGGCCCTCAGGCTGGAGAGGGACACTAGGAACGTGTCACGGTCTTCTCGTAGGTCTTCTCTCCGTGCGTCACTTTGCACGTGTAACTGTTGTGGTTTCTCCATTCTGGGACACTCAGCGTCAGGTAACTGCTCATGGTGTATTTGTCTCCCTGTTTGATCGGCTTGGACGTCTGCACGTTCTGGGTGATTTTAGTGCCGTCGGCGTACCAACTGAGGTCAGCCGCGCCCGGTGAAAAACCAGAAACCAGACAGGTGGATGTGGCTGTGTCCTTGGTGCTCATCTCTTGTTGCGATGGACCGTAGGCGTGCACTGTCGGAGGTACGACTGGTCCACCTGCAAGAGAGGTTTGGAAAGAGAAGCGCCATGATTACCAAGCAGGGAGAGAGTCTCCTGAGCATTCAAAACCATTTCCATCGAACACTAAATCTGCAAAAGGCAATTCTGCCCTGTTGCAATGTTTGGCTGACAAAAGGGATTCTGCCCTGTTGCAATGTTTGGCTGACTTTTAAATCACTTTACAATGAATAAACTCACACACACACACACACACACACACACACACACACACACACACACACACACACACACACACACAGTGAGAGAGAGAGAGAGAGAGAGAGAGAGAGAGGAATCTCAAGCAATTGCCAAAGGAGAATTTATTAATAGAATCAAATCAGAGCTGGTCCATTCATGAGGCTAATTGAGCAGGTCACCTCAGGGAGTAGATGGGAGGGGCATCCACCTCAGTCTTCCTCCTCCTGCCACTCCTTGGACTAAAAAAGGAAGAGCGGGTGGAGTAGAAGAGGAAGTGTGGGGGGCATGCAGTGTCTCCCCCAGTCTAGCCTACTTCCCTCCACACTTCCGATCCTACTCTGCACTCCATTTCCTGTTCCAATCCAGGGAGTTGGAGGAGTAAAGGCTAGTACATCACCAGATAGAGCAGGACAGCATTTGGCCCACGGCTTCAGGTGCTCAAGTATCTTGGGCCAGCACAGGATGATGTCAACATAGGGAGATCTCTGCTGAGTCAAATGGAAGGTCTACTCTGTGCAGCATGTGGCTTCTTCACTTTGGCAACAGCCCTTTCCTCTTAGCATGTCATTACATTCCCCCCCCCCCCATCCCCGGCAACTGAGATGTGGAGATTCACTGCCATTTCACCAGCTTAGTTAAGTGCATAATGGACCTGCTGGAAAAGAATGTAGGTGTATCTGACCCAGCATCTGCACCCCAGCATGGCCCACATAGATGCTTCAGAGAAATCCTCCAACGGGGCATGAAGGAAAGAGGTTCCAGTGCTGTTCCTTCACAGCCATTGGTGTTTAGGGGCTTACTCCCTCTGCATTTCCCCCCTAGTTAATACAATCTTAATGCATTTATCTTGTGAACCATGTTAATAACTGATCAGGAATATCTTCTCAGACATTCAGGTTTTGGGAAATGGTTTTGAACCCTTTCCCCTCCAAGCTGAATTCAGTTTTAAGGAGTAGTTCTGAGACTAAGCAGCTGACTAGACACCATGAAAGCAATGTAGACTTGGCGGACTAAGGCTGCCATCCTATGCATGCTTTCCTGTGACTAAGTCCCATTGAACACAGTGGAACGTGCTTCTGAGGAAGCACACTAACAAGGATGGCTTGTTAGTGGGGTCCTCGGGCTATGTGCAAGGAAGGAAGGAGAACAATACTGGAGATATTTTCAAAAAAATTGCATGGTAGGTGATACCCATTCACAAAACCTGCCTCATTTAAGTGAGTAGGAGTGCAATGGTAAAACAAGAAGATGGCGCATGGTCTGGAGACAATGGTGCGAAAATGGCACGCCCTTAAAGGTAGACTGGCACATATTTCAAATAATAAATATAAATATAAATGAATGTGGTCAAACGAGACATGCCCTGAAACACTCAAGTGCTGCCACCCCCCTTTTTGGAAGGCCAGAGACAGTAATTGAGCAACACTGAGCCATGAGCATAATGGAAGACTGAAGATTTTGCCCTGCTGAACTCTAATTTGTGCTCTCTGAATTGGGGAAAAAATACTTCCCACTCAAGTTCCCCCCCCCCCAATTTAAAGAATGCATATGGGGCAGACACAAAAGTTCTTTACAGAAGTAAAGTTCTAAGCCCCCCTACCTTATACTGCATTTTCTCCCCATTTGGTCTCACCTCCTTGCATTATTTAACAAACAGGCTACAAAACACAAAGTGGGGCTAACTGCCCAATTCTACGCATATCTACTCAGAAGTAAGTCCCGTTAGCGTCACTGGGGCTTACTCGCAAAACAGTGTGGATAGAATTGGGCTGTAAGTGCCCTATCTGTTTAATAATTTTGTCCCTGACAAAATTTTGTACAGACCTGTACAAAAACCTGCCCACATTTCCTGGTAGAGAAACTTTGAGTTAGCCAAGCTGGCACAGCAGTTACAGAAGCAATGATGGATGTCTCCATGTAAGAGCACAATGTCTCCCTATGAGCTTTAACCGAAAGAGAGTAAGTCATGACTAGACACTATTACGACTGGTGAAAAAAGTCAGTCATCAGAACATGAAGACTCATGACTTTTGTTGGGACTGAGTCATGACTTTTGTACAGTAAAATCCGAGGCACATCTACTCAGAAGTCAGCCCCACTCTGTTCCATGGGATTCCTTACCAAGTCAGCATGTGTGGGAGTTGCAGCCTTCATCACGCCTAACTTTCTCAGGATATAACCCGTTATTTCTGTGCAGATAATTTTTTTTCCAAACACAAAAATCCATGGAGATCAAAGATCACAGCTAGCATTTATGAACTGTCCTCAACCATGACACTGGAGGACATATCTTGTAGTATTTTTTAAAGTACTTTTGAAAGAGTACAAAAAAGGAGATCAGCCCAATGAATAATGAAACATGCAATCCTATACACATGCAATCCTACACACAAGACGGACTTCTGCAGAGGCATGCATAGGATTTTACCGTAAGCGTTTTTTAAAAATTCATATACGACTTTCAGAAACCCAGCATTGCAATCTTAACGGAGCACTTTCCCCAGAAGCAAGCCTCATTGTGTTCAGAACATCCTTTCACATAACCTAGTATGATAAATCCTTAAGGCTGCAATCAAGAATTGGTTTAGGCCAGTACAGCCCCATGGATTTCCAAGCAGAGCTGATGCTGTAGAGCCATGATTGGATTACCTGCCTGAAAATAAAATAACCAACAAATGCAAGGGGTAATGGAGGAACTCTAATTTTTGTCCAATGGAAGTGTAGCACTGCAGGAGCTGCCAGTCATTCCTTTCCCTCTTTGCTGTTCTCCTGGTTTAAATTTCCACTCCTGGTAAAAGAAAGTGCCAACTAACATCAGGAGATCCCATCACAGATCTCCTGCATCAGGTTTGATTTTACTCTCAGATATGCCCCCAAAGACACCATAATGGTGCCATTCTTAGAAAAGGGACTGCAAGATGGTCCAGTTTTTTCCTTTAGATTGTGTAAAATGTCACTCGGAAAGATGATTTCCATGTTACCTGCCTCTCCATCAATCAAATTCAGTACAGAAACAGTCAGTGCTGTTGAATCGATCAAGAAGCTGTTGATTCAGAGGGTGAATTTATCCTGCAAAGTGTCATCAGATTTGACTGTAATTTTCTGCCTTCTGGAGAAGGTAATGACAGGATGAGAAGTTGCCAGCCAAGATAATTCAGTACAACCTCTTTACAAAGGGGAGAAAAGCAGGTAGGCTAAGCCCTGTTGGTTAACTAGAGCCCCTGAGACTCAAATTCACTCTCCTGCAACATTTTTGAATATGTGAATAAAGTTAGGTCAGAATTTCAGTTGAGCCACAAAACAGATGGTCAAGCTTTGCTTTGTCCACTTGCCCCAAGAAACGGAGGGGAGAAAACCACAATTTCATTCATCAATACATTATCTGCAGGGGAACTGCGGGGAGAGATCTGTGCAATGGAATGTGAACATCCTCATGGCTGTTCAGATCCTATGAACGGATCCGTCAGGATGGAAACCCAGAGGGTCAACAGAGTCAGAGAACAAAAAACAGGGAAAATGCAGGAAATTGTTGTATATTGTCCCCGAGAAAGAAAGGATAAGGTAAGATTAGGTGACTTACCAGTGATTGACAGACGGGTTCCACCTCCGAAGATCCACCACAGTGACACAGACCTGTACAAAAACCTGCCCAGGTTTCCTGGTAGAGAAAGCTCATTGACATCTATCCCACTTCAGCAGGAAGGTGGTCAACAGGACATGGACGACAGCGCGCTTTCCGGAAGAGGAATTCTTCTCCGTTTCCAAAGAAGCTGCTGCTAGTGGTACATTTTGGAAGAGAAATTATACACTTACCTGACTCATTTTGGAGGCTGGAAGAGTGGCCTGCTAGCTGTTCATACACATGTCAGATCCCGAAAGTGGCTCCATTCCTCTCGGTGCCCATTCTTCGTTGATAGATGGAATCCATAAGAAATGGAGGACCCGTAGGAGCTGATCCGGAGAAGTAGTGCCATTGCCAAGCCCAGCCTTGTACATTCAGATGTCTGTTTGTTAGGTAGTTGATTTTGCAGGCACTGAGGCATGTTGACTATGCTCAGATAGTTGTTTCCTATACATTCAGCCTAAAGCACTGGACCATTCCTTTGACTGTAAAGATGAACTTCCTTCATTGTATGCTGGTATGGCTCAGTTCTTAGAGAAATGCTCTAATAGAATGTCACCAAGAACAGAACTCAGAGTGAGAAGCACTAATTTCACATGACACCATACCAGGACTTGGAGGCCTTACTTCTTGGAATTTAGGCTTTTCACATTGACAACGCTATGATCCTGGTCTTTAATATTATCCATACACTTAATGTCATCCTGCAGGTGAATTTTGATCGCGGTTGCATCGATGTGTGGGTTTAAACAGTCCACAATAGACTGCAGCTATAGGTTGATGTTCTTAGCAGATTCATCAAGAGTTGTCTGGCCCTTCGGTTTGAGGAATTTCAGCTAACTGGAATATGGTGAAATATTTGCTTGCCTGAAAGCCTAAATATATACCAGGAAGTCAGACTTAAAATATGACCTGTGCTTCCAGTTCTACTCAAGGTGTAGTTGGTCTGTGGAACTCCTTGCCACAGCACGTGGTGATGGCATCTGGCCTAGATGCCTTTAAAAGGGGATTGGACAAGTTTCTGGAGGAAAAATCCATTCCGGGATACAAGCCATACTGGGTATGTACAACCTCCTGATTTTAGAAACCGGCTAGGTCAGAATGCCAGATGCAGGGGAGGGTGTCATTTGGTGTCACCAAATGACACCCTACAGTTAGAGTTCTCAAACTCGGGTGTTGAGACACCCCAGCCTGAGGAGCACAACCTCTGGTCGCTTAAAGAGCGGGGAAATGGGGAAGGCTGAGATGCGATGCCCAGGATTTTGCCGCTGTGGGGGCGGAGGGGGCTTGTGGGGGCTTGTCCTTTTCCTGCTGCTGTGGTGCGGGTAGCCCTGTGGAGTGCTCTGCATGGCTCCCCGTGGCTTGTGGAAAGTGAAAATCGTGATTGCGACCCAGGTCTGTTTTTGCGACGGCAACCCGGAAATGGTTCGTGGCGGCTATTTTTACTTTCTACCAGCTGCGGAGTGATCTGTGGGGCTCCCAGGACCCGCAGACTCCAGCAGCAGGTAAGGGATACTAGGAAAAGCCCCCTCTGTCTCCGTAGCAGCATGGTTCTGAGGATTGTGTTGTTTCCGTTTTCCCCACTCCCTCAAAGACTTACCTCTTGAATAATTTCGGGCTTGAATTTTGGCTTCAGACCTAAACCACAAACAGCCAAAGGGCCGATTGTGCTGTGATTTTGCATAGCTTGGAATTCAAGCGTTCCAGCTCAGAAGCCCAAGCAGGATGCAGACTTGGATCCTTCTCCAACCACACAACCCTCTTCCCTTTCCGGCGTTCCACTTTCCCCCCTAAGCGTCAAGCCTCTCTCCACCGGGAGCCCCCGCTCAGCAACTTGACACCCTGTATTTTCAGCTCTATATTGTCGATGGCGGCTGAGCTAGGTGCTACACGACCCACCTGAAACTGGCTCACAACCCACCCGGTGGGTCCTGACCCACAGTTTGAGAAACACTGTGTTAGAATGTTTATGAAGATTCTGTGATGTCACAGGCTGAGCCTGCGTTTGGTTGGGAATTGCAGGCGGGCATATGGGCAGGAGACGATATGTGTCTATCAGGCCTCTTCTCTCTCTTATTCAAGCCCAGAACTGGATGTGCTACAACACTGTAGAGCTATCAGAGAGCATGGTTGCTCACCCACTTTTCTCCAACACGGTCAGCTCCATCAATATAAATCTCTACTCGTCCCCCATTGCCTTTGTTAGTATGGAATCTTTCCATGAACATGGAGATCCTCCTACCAAGAGCACAGGCTTGAAGTGACTAGCTGAATAGGCACTTCAAGTGTGTGCTCTTCATACCATAAATTTTGCCACTGAAAAACACCCAAGGGTTGCCAGGCTTCCAGGACTGGCCAAGAGTCTCCAGGAACCTGCATCCATTTCCAGGTGTCCACTGAAAGATATCCTGGAGATTTGAATGGGACCTCCAGGAATTTGCAAAGGACACCATGACGAGAAAAAAAAATATCCAAGAAAAGTTTCAGTCAGAGTTGCCAATCCTAAAGACAACACGCAATGTGGTGCTTACACAGGGCAACTCAAGGTGAACTTAACTAATTTTAACTCCCATGAGAGCCAGTGTGATACAGATGATGTAAGTGGCTCACCTGCTTGTGAGCAGTGAGCTCAAGTGTTGTGGCTCACCTGCTGTCCCCGCACCGCATATTCCTGCATGTTGCCTTGGGTGCTCCCTGAGGCAACTGGTGGGCCACTGTGAGATACAGGAAGCTGAACTAGATGGGCCTTTGGCCTGATGCAGCGGGGCTCTTATGTTCTTATGGAGAAACATGTGAACCACCCAGATTGTGGAGAGAACCTGTCAACCACTCATAAAACGCACGTGAAAACATCAGGGTGGGGAGAATGAAGGAACATAGCACCTGAAACCACAAGATAGAGCATTGTCTGTTTTATTCATTGCATGATGCCATTGAACACAGTTAGGGGTCTTTTGTGTGTGTGTTTTAACACAACCCAAGGAAATCTATACAGAGACAACAGCATTGCAGAGTTGGGGTTTTATTAATCAACGGTACCAAGAAGGCTGGCTACGAGCTAAAGGGGGAAGGAGAAGCATTGTCAAATCCTGGGAGTACAGAAGGGGAAAGGGGGCAGTGGGGGGGAAGCAAATTGCATGGCCTGTGTGAAGGATTCTCCAGCCGACTGGGATTGGAGGTCTCAGCCCAGCCCTGTGGGCCCTCAGGCTGGAGAGGGACGCTAGGAACGTGTCACGGTCTTCTCGTAGGTCTTCTCTCCGTGCGTCACTTTGCACGCATAACTGTTGTGGTTTCTCCATTCTGGGACACTCAGTGTCAGGTAACTGCTCATGGTGTATTTGTCTCCCTGTTTGATCGGCCTGGACGTCTGCACGTTCTGGGTGATTTTAGTGCCGTCGGCGTACCAACTGAGGTCAGCCGCGCCCGGTGAAAAACCAGAAACCAGACAGGTGGATGTGGCCGTGTCCTTGGTGCTCATCTCTTGTTGGGATGGACCGTAGGCGTGCACTGTGGGAGGTACGACTGGTCCACCTGCAAGAGAGGTTTGGAAAGAGAAGCGCCATGATTACCAAGCAGGGAGAGAGTCTCCTGAGCATTCAAAACCATTTCCATCGAACACTAAATCTGCAAAAGGCAAAAAGTGCCAATGTTCTGGGATTCTGCCCTGTTGCAATGTTTGGCTGACTTTTAAATCACTTTACAATGAATAAACTCACACACACTCACACACACACACACACACACAGTGAGAGAGAGAGAGAGAGAGAGAGAGAGAGAGAGAGAGAGAGGAATCTCAAGCAATTGCCAAAGGAGAATTTATTAATAGAAACAAATCAGGGCTGGTCCATTCATGAGGCTAATTGAGCAGGTCACCTCAGGGAGTAGATGGGAGGGGCATCCACCTCAGTCTTCCTCCTCCTGCCACTCCTTGGACTAAAAAAGGAAGAGCGGGTGGAGTAGAAGAGGAAGTGCGTGGGCATGCATACTTCCCTCCACACTTCCGATCCTACTCTGCCCTCCATTTCCTGTTCCAATCCAGGGAGTAGGAGGAGTAAAGGCTAGTACATCACCAGATAGAGCAGGACAGCATTTGGCCCACGGCTTCAGGTGCTCAAGTATCTTGGGCCAGCACAGGATGATGTCAACATAGGGAGATCCCTGCTGAGTCAAATGGAAGGTCTACTCTGTGCAGCATGTGGCTTCTTCACTTTGGCAACAGCCCTTTCCTCTTAGCAGGTCGTTACATTCCCCCCCCCCCCATCCCCAGCAACTGAGATGGGGAGATTCACTGCCATTTCACCAGCTTTGTTAAGTGCATAATGGACCTGCTGGAAAAGAATGTAGGTGTATCTGACCCAGCATCTGCACCCCAGCATGGCCCACATAGATGCTTCAGAGAAATCCTCCAACGGGGCATGAAGGAAAGAGGTTCCAGTGCTGTTCCTTCACAGCCATTGGTATTTAGGGGCTTACTCCCTCTGCATTTCCCCCCTAGTTAATAACAATCTTAATGCATTTATCTTGTGAACCTTGTTAATAACTGATCAGGAATATCTTCTCAGACATTCAGGTTTTGGGAAATGGTTTTGGACCATTTCCCTTCCAAGCCGAATACAGTTTAAGGAGTAGTTCTGAGACTAAGCAGCTGACTAGACACCACGAAAGCAATGTAGACTTGGTGGACTAAGGTTGCCATCCTATGCATGCTTTCCTGTGAGTAAGTCCCATTGAACACAGTGGGACTTGCTTCTGAGGAAGCACATGTAGGATTGTGTCAGAACTAAGATCCCATTCATTCCAATGGGACTTGGTCATGACTCCCTTGATCGATCCCTTGATCGATCCCTTGTCTCAAAATGACATTAAATGCAACCCATTGTGCAAAGATGGCTTGTTAGTGGGGTCCTCGGGCTATGTGCAAGGAAGGAAGGAGAACAATATTGGAGATATTTTCAAAAAATTTGCATGGTAGGTGATACCCATTCACAAAACCTGCCTCATTTAAGTGAGTAGGAGTGCAATGGTAAAACAAGAAGATGGCGCATGGTCTGGAGACAATGGTGCGAAAATGGCACGCTTTTAAAGGTAGACTGGCACATATTTCAAATAATAAATATAAATATAAATGAATGTGGTTTCGTATTATGGTGTGTGTATGTGGGGGACGATGACCCTGGCACATCTCCTAAGGTGAGGCAAAAAATGTTGAGCCAGAAACATGGTGGAGAACCAGTGGTATAACCTTGCAGGGTCAAACTAGACATGCCCTGAAACACACAAATGTCAACCCCGTCTCCCATTGGAAAGGCCAGAGACAGTAATTGAGCAACACTAAGCCATGAGCTTAATGGAAGACTGAAGATTTTGCCCTGCTGAACTCTAATTTGTGCTCTCTGAATTGGGGAAAAAATACTTCCCACTCAAGTTCCCCCCCCCCCCCAATTTAAAGAATGCATATGGGGCAGACACAAAAGTTCTTTACAGAAGTAAAGTTCTAAGCCCCCCTACCTTAGACTGCATTTTCTCCCCATTTGGTCTCACCTCCTTGCATTATTTAACAAACAGGCTACAAAACACAAAGTGGGGCTAACTGCCCAATCCTATGCATATCTACTCAGAAGTAAGTCCCGTTAGCGTCAATGGGGCTTACTCGCAAGAAAGTGTGGATAGAATTGGGCTGTAAGAGCCCTATCTGTTTAATAATTTTGTCCCTGACAAAATTTTGTACAGACCTGTACAAAAACCTGCCCACATTTCCTGGTAGAGAAACTTTGAGTTAGCCAAGCTGGCACAGCAGTTACAGAAGCAATGACGGATGTCTCCATGTAAGAGCACAATGTCTCCCTATGAGCTTTAACCGAAAGACAGTAAGTCATGACTAGACACCATTACGACTGGTGAAAAAAGTCAGTCATCAGAACATGAAGACTCATAACTTTTGTTGGGACTGAGTCATGACTTTTGTACAGTAAAATCCGAGGCACATCTACTCAGAAGTCAGCCCCACTCTGTTCCATGGGATTCCTTACCAAGTCAGCATGTGTGGGAGTTGCAGCCTTCATCACGCCTAACTTTCTCAGGATATAACCCGTTATTTCTGTGCAGATAATTTTTTTTCCAAACACAAAAATCCACGGAGATCAAAGATAACAGCTAGCATTTATGAACTGTCCTCAACCATGACGCTGGAGGACATATCTTGTAGTATTTTTTAAAGTACTTTTGAAAGAGTACAAAAAAGGAGATCAGCCCAATGAATAATGAAACATGCAATCCTATACACATGCAATCCTACACACAAGACGGACTTCTGCAGAGGCATGCATAGGATTTTACTGTAAGCATTTTTTAAAAATTCTTATACGACTTTCAGAAACCCAGCATTGCAATCTTAATGGAGCACTTTCCCCAGAAGCAAGCCTCATTGTGTTCAGAACTTCCTTTCACACAACCTAGTATGATAAATCCTTAAGGCTGCAATCAAGAATTGGTTTAGGCCAGTACAGCCCCATGGATTTCCAAGCAGAGCTGATGCTGGAGAGCCATGATTGGATTACCTGCCTGAAAATAAAATAACCAACAAATGCAAGGGGTAATGGAGGAACTCTAATTTTTGTCCAATGGAAGAGTAGCACTGCAGGAGCTGCCAGTCATTCCTTTCCCTCTTTGCTGTTCTCCTGGTTTAAATTTCCACTCCTGGTAAAAGAAAGTGCCAACTAACATCAGGAGATCCCATCACAGATCTCCTGCATCAGGTTTGATTTTACTCTCAGATATGCCCCCAAAGACACCATAATGGTGCCATTCTTAGAAAAGGGACTGCAAGATGGTCCAGTTTTTTTCCTTTAGATTGTGTAAAATGTCACTCGGAAAGATGATTTCCATGTTACCTGCCTCTCCATCAATCAAATTCAGTACAGAAACAGTCAGTGCTGTTGAATCGATCAAGAAGCTGTTGATTCAGAGGGTGAATTTATCCTGCAAAGTGTCATCAGATTTGACTGTAAATTTCTGCCTTCTGGAGAAGGTAATGACAGGATGAGAAGTTGCCAGCCAAGATAATTCAGTACAACCTCTTTACAAAGGGGAGAAAAGCAGGTAGGCTAAGCCCTGTTGGTTAACTAGAGCCCCTGAGACTCAAATTCACTCTCCTGCAACATTTTTGAATATGTGAATAAAGTTAGGTCAGAATTTCAGTTGAGCCACAAAACAGATGGTCAAGCATTGCTTTGTCCACTTGCCCCAAGAAACGGAGGGGAGAAAACCACAATTTCATTCATCAATACATTATCTGCAGGGGAACTGCGGGGAGAGATCTGTGCACTGGAATGTGAACATCCTCATGGCTGTTCAGATCCTATGAACGGATCCGTCAGGATGGAAACCCAGAGGGTCAACAGAGTCAGAGAACAAAAAACAGGGAAAATGCAGGAAATCGTTGCATATTGTCCCCGAGAAAGAAAGGATAAGGTAAGATTAGGTGACTTACCAGTGATTGACAGACGGGTTCCACGTCCGAAGATCCACCACAGTGACACAGACCTGTACAAAAACCTGCCCAGGTTTCCTGGTAGAGAAAGCTCATTGACATCTATCCCACTTCAGCAGGAAGGTGGTCAACAGGACATGGACGACAGCACGCTTTCCGGAAAAGGAATTCTTCTCCGTTTCCAAAGAAGCTGCTGTTTGTGGTACATTTTGGAAGAGAAATTATACACTTACCTGACTCATTCTGGAGGCTGGAAGAGTGGCCTGCTAGCTGTTCATACACATGTCAGATCCCGAAAGTGGCTCCATTCCTCTCTGTGCCCATTCTTCGTTGATAGATGGAATCCATAAGAAATGGAGGACCCGTAGGAGCTGATCCGGAGAAGTAGTGCCATTGCCAAGCCCAGCCTTGTACATTCAGATGTCTGTTTGTTAGGTAGTTGATTTTGCAGGCACTGAGGCATGTTGTCTATGCTCAGATAGTTGTTTCCTATACATTCAGCCTAAAGCACTGGACCATTCCTTTGACTGTAAAGATGAACTTCCTTCATTGTATGCTGGTATGGCTCAGTTCTTAGAGAAATGCTCTAATAGAATGTCACCTAGAACAGAACTCAGAGTGAGAAGCACTAATTTCACATGACACCGTACCAGGACTTGGAGGCCTTACGTCTTGGAATTTAGGCTTTTCACATTGACACCGCTATGATCCTGGTCTTTAATATTATCCATACACTTAACGTCATCCTGCAGGTGAATTTTGATCGCCGTTGCATCGATGTGTGGGTTTAAACAGTCCACAATAGACTGCAGCTATAGGTTGATGTTCTTAGCAGATTCATCAAGAGTTGTCTGGCCCTTCGGTTTGAGGAATTTCAGCTAACTGGAATATGGTGAAATATTTGCTTGCCTGAAAGCCTAAATATATACCAGGAAGTCAGACTTAAAATATGACCTGTGCTTCCAGTTCTACTCAAGGTGTAGTTGGTCTGTGGAACTCCTTGCCACAGCACATGGTGATGGCATCTGGCCTAGATGCCTTTAAAAGGGGATTGGACAAGTTTCTGGAGGAAAAATCCGTTCCGGGATACAAGCCATACTGGGTATGTACAACCTCCTGATTTTAGAAACGGGCTAGGTCAGAACGCCAGATGCTGGGGAGGGTGTCATTTGGTGTCACCAAATGACACCCTACAGTTAGAGTTCTCAAACTTGGGTGTTGAGACACCCCAGCCTGAGGAGCACAACCTCTGGTCGCTTAAAGAGCGGGGAAATGGGGAAGGCTGAGATGCGATGCCCAGGATCTTGCCGCTGTGGGGGCGGAGGGGGCTTGTGGGGGCTTGTCCTTTTCCTGCTGCTGTGGTGCGGGTAGCCCTGTGGAGTGCTCTGCATGGCTCCCCGTGGCTTGTGGAAAGTGAAAATCGCGATTGCGACCCAGGTCTGTTTTTGCGACCGCAACCCCGAAATGGTTCGTGGCGGCTATTTTTACTTTCTACCAGCTGCGGAGTGATCTGTGGGGCTCCCAGGACCCGCCGACTCCAGCAGCAGGTAAGGGATACTAGGAAAAGCCCCCTCTGTCTCCGTAGCGGCATGGTTCTGAGGATTGTGTTGTTTCCATTTTCCCCACTCCCTCAAAGACTTACCTCTTGAATAATTTCGGGCTTGAATTTCGGCTTCAGACCTAAACCACAAACAGCCAAAGGGCCGATTGTGCTGTGATTTTGCATAGCTTGGAATTCAAGCGTTCCAGCTCAGAAGCCCAAGCAGGACGCAGACTTGGATCCTTCTCCAACCACACAACCCTCTTCCCTTTCCGGCGTTCCACTTTCCCCCCTAAGCGTCACGCCTCTCTCCACCGGGAGCCCCCGCTCAGCAACTTGACACCCTGTATTTTCAGCTCTATATTGTCAATGGCGGCTGAGCTAGGTGCTACACGACCCATCTGAAACTGGCTCACAACCCACCCAGTGGGTCCTGACCCACAGTTTGAGAAACACTGTGTTAGAATGTTTATGAAGATTCTGTGATGTCACAGGCTGAGCCTGCATTTGGTTGGGAATTGCAGGCGGGCATATGGGCAGGAGACGATATGTGTCTATCAGGCCTCTTCTCTCTCTTATTCAAGCCCAGAACTGGATGTGCTACAACACTGTAGAGCTATCAGAGAGCATGGTTGCTCACCCACTTTTCTCCAACATGGTCAGTTCCATGAATATAAATCTCTTCCCGTCCCCTATTCCCTTTGTTAGTATGGAATCTTTCCATGAACATGGAGATCCTCCTGCCAAGAGCACACGCTTGAAGTGACTAGCTGAATAGGCACTTCAAGTGTGTGCTCTTCATACCATAAATTTTGCCACTGAAAAACACCCAAGGGTTGCCAGGTTTCCAGGACTGGCCAGGTGTCTCCAGGAACCTGCATCCATTTCCAGGTGCCCACTGAAAGATATCCTGGAGATTTGAATGGGATCTCCAGGAATTTGCAACAGGACACCATGACAAGAAAAAAAAAATCCAAGAAAAGTTTCTGTCAGAGTTGCCAATCCTAAAGAAAACACGCAATGTGGTGCTTACACAGGGCAACTCAAGTTAACTAATTTTAACTCCCATGAGAGCCAGTGTGATACAGATGATGTAAGTGGCTCACCTGCTTGTGAGCAGTGAGCTCAAGTGTTGTGGCTCACCTGCTGTCCCCGCACCGCATATTCCTGGTGGAGAACCAGTGGTATAACCTTGAAGGGTCAAACTAGACATGCCCTGAAACACACAAATGTCAACCCCCTCTCCCATTGGAAAGGCCAGAGACAGTAATTGAGCAACACTAAGCCATGAGCTTAATGGAAGACTGAAGATTTTGCCCTGCTGAACTCTAATTTGTGCTCTCTGAATTGGGGAAAAAATACTTCCCACTCAAGTTCCCCCCCCCCAATTTAAAGAATGCATATGGGGCAGACACAAAAGTTCTTTACAGAAGTAAAGTTCTAAGCCCCCCTACCTTAGACTGCATTTTCTCCCCATTTGGTCTCACCTCCTTGCATTATTTAACAAACAGGCTACAAAACACAAATTGGGGCTAACTGCCCTATCCTATGTATATCTACTCAGAAGTAAGTCCTGTTAGCGTCAATGGGGCTTACTCGCAGGAAAGTGTGGATAGAATTGGGCTGTAAGAGCCCTATCTGTTTAATAATTTTGTCCCTGACAAAATTTTGTACAGACCTGTACAAAAACCTGCCCACATTTCCTGGTAGAGAAACTTTGAGTTAGCCAAGCTGGCACAGCAGTTATAGAAGCAATGACGGATGTCTCCATGTAAGAGCACAATGTCTCCCTATGAGCTTTAACCAAAAGAGAGTAAGTCATGACTAGACACCATTACGACTGGTGAAAAAAGTCAGTCATCAGAACATGAAGACTCATGACTTTTGTTGGGACTGAATCATGACTTTTGTACAGTAAAATCCGAGGCACATCTACTCAGAAGTCAGCCCCACTCTCTTCCATGGGATTCCTTACCAAGTCAGCATGTGTGGGAGTTGCAGCCGTCATCACGCCTAACTATCCACACTTTCTTGCGAGTAAGCCCCATTGACGCTAACGGGACTTACTTCTGAGTAGATATGCATAGGATTGGGCAGTTAGCCCCAATTTGTGTTTTGTAGCCTGTTCGTTAAATAATGCAAGGAGGTGACCCTCGCCAGGGTCATCCCCCCCACATACACACACCATAATACGAAACCACATTCATTTATATTTATTATTTGAAATATGTGCCTGTCTACCTTTAAGAGCGTGCCATTTTCGCACCATTGTCTCCAGACCATGCGCCATCTTCTTGTTTTACCATTGCACGCCTACTCACTTAAATGAGGCAGGTTTTGTGAATGGGTATCACCTACCATGCAATTTTTTTGAAAATATCTCCAATATTGTTCTCCTTCCTTCCTTGCACATAGCCCGAGGACCCCACTAACAAGCCATCTTTGCACAATGGGTTGCATTTAATGTCATTTTGAGACAAGGGATCAATCAAGGGATCGATCAAGGGAGTCATGACCAAGTCCCATTGGAATGAATGGGATCTTAGTTCTGACACAATCCTACATGTGCTTCCTCAGAAGCAAGTTCCACTGTGTTCAATGGGACTTACTCACAGGAAAGCATGCATAGGATGGCAACCTTAGTCCACCAAGTCTACATTGCTTTCATGGTGTCTAGTCAGCTGCTTAGTCTCAGAACTACTCCTTAAAACCGAATTCAGATTGGAGGGGAAAGGGTTCAAAACCATTTCCCAAAACCTGAATGTCTGAGAAGATATTCCTGATCAGTTATTAACATGGTTCATAAGATAAATGCATTAAGATTGTATTAACTAGGGGGGAAATGCAGAGGGAGTAAGCCCCTAAATACCAATGGCTGTGAAGGAACAGCACTGGAACCTCTTTCCTTCATGCCCCGTTGGAGGATTTCTCTGAAGCATCTATGTGGGCCATGCTGGGGTGCAGATGCTGGGTCAGATACACCTACATTCTTTTCCAGCAGGTCCATTATGCACTTAACAAAGCTGGTGAAATGGCAGTGAATCTCCCCATCTCAGTTGCCGGGGATGGGGGGGGGGGAATGTAATGACCTGCTAAGAGGAAAGGGCTGTTGCCAAAGTGAAGAAGCCACATGCTGCACAGAGGAGACCTTCCATTTGACTCAGCAGGGATCTCTCTGTGTTGACATCATCCTGTGCTGGCCCAAGATACTTGAGCACCTGAAGCCGTGGGCCAAATGCTGTCCTGCTCTATCTGGTGATGTACTAGCCTTTACTCCTCCGACTCCCTGGATTGGAACAGGAAATGGAGGGCAGAGTAGGATCGGAAGTGTGGAGGGAAGTATGCATGCCCACGCACTTCCTCTTCTACTCCACCCGCTCTCCCTTTTTTAGTCCAAGGAGTGCCAGGAGGAGGAAGACTGAGGTGGATGCCCCTCCCATCTACTCCCTGAGGTGACCTGCTCAGTTAGCCTCATGAATGGACCAGCCCTGATTTGATTCTATTAATAAATTGATTCTATTAATAAATTCTCCTTTGGCAATTGCTTGAGATTCCTCTCTCTCTCTCTCTGTGTGTGTGTGTGTGTGTGTGTGTGTGTGTGTGTGTGAGAGAGAGAGAGAGAGAGAGAGAGAGAGAGAGAGAGAGAGAGAGAGAGTTTATTCATTGTAAAGTGATTTAAAAGTCAGCCAAACATTGCAACAGGGCAGAATTGTCTTTTGCAGATTTAGTGTTCGACGGAAATGGTTTTGAATGCTCAGGAGACTCTCTGCCTGCTTGGTAATCATGGCACTTCTCTTTCCAAACCTCTCTTGCAGGTGGACCAGTCGTACCTCCGACAGTGCACGCCTACGGTCCATCCCAACAAGAGATGAGCACCAAGGACACGGCCACATCCACCTGTCTGGTTTCTGGTTTTTCACCGGGCGCGGCTGACCTCAGTTGGTACGCCGACGGCACTAAAATCACCCAGAACGTGCAGACGTCCAAGCCGATCAAACAGGGAGACAAATACACCATGAGCAGTTACCTGACGCTGAGTGTCCCAGAATGGAGAAACCACAACAGTTATGCGTGCAAAGTGACGCACGGAGAGAAGACCTACGAGAAGACCGTGACACGTTCCTAGTGTCCCTCTCCAGCCTGAGGGCCCACAGGGCTGGGCCGAGACCTCCAATCCCAGTCGGCTGGAGAATCCTTCACACAGGCCATGCAATTTGCTTCCCCCCCACTGCCCCCTTTCCCCTTCTGTACTCCCAGGATTTGACGATGCTTCTCCTTCCCCCTTTAGCTCGTAGCCAGCCTTCTTGGTACCGTTGATTAATAAAACCCCAACTCTGCAATGCTGTTGTCTCTGTATAGATTTCCTTGGGTTGTGATAAAACACACACACAAAAGACCCCTAACTGTGTTCAGTGGCATCATGCAATGAATAAAACAGACAATGCTCTATCTTGTGGTTTCAGGTGCTATGTTCCTTCATTCTCCCCACCCTGATGTTTTCACGTGCGTTTTGTGAGTGGTTGACAGGTTCTCTCCACAATCTGGGTGGTTCACATGTTTCTCCATAAGAACATAAGAGCCCCGCTGAATCAGGCCAAAGGCCCATCTAGTTCAGCTTCCTGTATCTCACAGTGGCCCACCAGTTGCTTCAGGGAGCACCCAATTCAACATGCAGGAATATGCGGTGCGGGGACAGCAGGTGAGCCACAACACTTGAGCTCACTGCTCACAAGCAGGTGAGCCACTTACATCATCTGTATCACACTGGCTCTCATGGGAGTTAAAATTAGTTAAGTTCACCTGAGTTGCCCTGTGTAAGCACCACATTGCGTGTTTTCTTTAGGATTGGCAACTCTGACTGAAACTTTTCTTGGATTTTTTTTTTTTCTCGTCATGGTGTCCTTTGCAAATTCCTGGAGGTCCCATTCAAATCTCCAGGATATCTTTCAGTGGACACCTGGAAATGGATGCAGGTTCCTGGAGACTCCTGGCCAGTCCTGGAAGCCTGGCAACCCTTGGGTGTTTTTCAGTGGCAAAATTTATGGTATGAAGAGCACACACTTGAAGTGCCTATTCAGCTAGTCACTTCAAGCCTGTGCTCTTGGCAGGAGGATCTCCATGTTCATGGAAAGATTCCATACTAACAAAGGCAAAGGGGGACGAGAAGAGATTTATATTCATGGAACTGACCATGTTGGAGAAAAGTGGGTGAGCAACCATGCTCTCTGATAGCTCTACAGTGTTGTAGCACATCCAGTTCTGGGCTTGAATAATGAGAGAAGAGGCCTGATAGGACACATATCGTCTCCTGCCCATATGCCCGCCTGCAATTCCCAACCAAACGCAGGCTCAGCCTGTAACATCACAGAATCTTCATAAACATTCTAACACAGTGTTTCTAAAACTGTGGGTCAGGACAGGTGGGTCGTGTAGCACCTAGCTCAGCCGCCATTGACAATATAGAGCTGAAAATACAGGGTGTCAAGTTGCTGAGCGGGGGCTCCCGGTGGAGAGAGGCGTGACGCTTAGGGGGGAAAGTGGAACGCCGGAAAGGGAAGAGGGTTGTGTGGTTGGAGAAGGATCCAAGTCTGCGTCCTGCTCGGGCTTCTGAGCTGGAACGCTTGAATTCCAAGCTATGCAAAATCACAGCACAATCGGCCCTTTTGCTGTTTGTGGTTTAGGTCTGAAGCCGAAATTCAAGCCCGAAATTATTCAAGAGGTAAGTCTTTGAGGGAGTGGGGAAAATGGAAACAACACAATCCTCAGAACCATGCCGCTACGGAGACAGAGGGGGCTTTTCCTAGTATCCCTTACCTGCTGCTGGAGTCTGCGGGTCCTGGGAGCCCCACAGATCACTCCACAGCTGCTAGAAAGTAAAAATAGCCGCCACGAACCATTTTGGGGTTGCCGTCGCAAAAACAGACCTGGGTCGCAATCGCGATTTTCACTTTCCACAAGCCACGGGGAGCCATGCAGAGCACGCCACAGGGCTACCCGCACCACAGCAGCAGGTAAAGGACATGCCCCCACAAGCCCCCTCCGCCCCCACAGCGGCAAGATCCTGGGCATCGCATCTCAGCCTTCCCCATTTCCCCGCTCTTTAAGAGACCAGAGGTTGTGCTCCTCAGGCTGGGGTGTCTCAACACCTGAGTTTGAGAACCCTAACTGTAGGGTGTCATTTGGTGACCCTCCCAAATGACACCCTCCCCTGCATCTGGCATTCTGACCTAGCCCGTTTCTAAAATCAGGAGAAAAGCCAATATGGCTTGTATCCCAGAATGGATTTTTCCTCCAGAAACTTGTCCAATCCCCTTTTAAAGGCATCTAGGCCAGATGCCATCACCACGTGCTGTGGCAAGGAGTTCCACAGACCAACTACACCTTGAGTAGAACTGGAAGCACAGGTCATATTTTAAGTCTGACTTCCTGGTATATATTTAGGCTTTCAGGCAAGCAAATATTTCACCATATTCCAGTTAGCTGAAATTCCTCAAACCGAAGGGCCAGACAACTCTTGATGAATCTGCTAAGAACATCAACCTATAGCTGCAGTCTATTGTGGACTGTTTAAACCCACACATCGATGCAACCGCGATCAAAATTCACCTGCAGGATGACATTAAGTGTATGGATAATATTAAAGACCAGGATCATAGCGTTGTCAATGTGAAAAAATCCTAAATTCCAAGAAGTAAGGCCTCCAAGTCCTGGTACGGTGTCATGTGAAATTAGTGCTTCTCACTCTGAGTTCTGTTCTAGGTGACATTCTATTAGAGCATTTCTCTAAGAACTGAGCCATACCAGCATACAATGAAGGAAGTTCATCTTTACAGTCAAAGGAATGGTCCAGTGCTTTAGGCTGAATTTATAGGAAACAACTATCTGAGCATAGACAACATGCCTCAGTGCCTGCAAAATCAACTACCTAACAAACAGACATCTGAATGTACAAGGCTGGTCTTGGCAATGGCTCTGCTTCTCCGGATCAGCTCCTACGGGTCCTCCATTTCTTATGGATTCCATCTATCAACGAAGAATGGGCACAGAGAGGAATGGAGCCACTTTCGGGATCTGACGTGTGTATGAACAGCTAGCAGGCCACTCTTCCAGCCTCCAAAATGAGTCAGGTAAGTGTATAATTTCTCTTCCAAAATGTACCACTAACAGCAGCTTCTTTGGAAACGGAGAAGAATTCCTCTCCGGAAAGCGTGCTGTCGTCCATGTCCTGTTGACCACCTTCCTGCTGAAGTGGGATAGATGTCAATGAGCTTTCTCTACCAGGAAACGTGGGCAGGTTTTTGTACAGGTCTGTGTCACTGTGGTGGATCTTCGGAGGTGGAACCCGTCTGTCAATCACTGGTAAGTCACCTAATCTTACCTTATCCTTTCTTTCTCGGGGACAATATGCAACGATTTCCTGCATTTTCCCTGTTTTTTGTTCTCTGACTCTGTTGACCCTCTGGGTTTCCATCCTGACGGATCCGTTCATAGGATCTGAACAGCCATGAGGATGTTCACATTCCAGTGCACAGATCTCTCCCCGCAATTCCCCTGCAGATAATGTATTGATGAATGAAATTGTGGTTTTCTCCCCTCCGTTTCTTGGGGCAAGTGGACAAAGCAAAGCTTGACCATCTGTTTTGTGGCTCAACTGAAATTCTGACCTAACTTTATTCACATATTCAAAAATGTTGCAGGAGAGTGAATTTGAGTCTCAGGGGCTCTAGGTAGGGCTTAGCCTACCTGATTTTCTCCCCTTTGTAAAGAGGTTGTACTGAATTATCTTGGCTGGCAACTTCTCATCCTGTCATTACCTTCTCCAGAAGGCAGAAATTTACAGTCAAATCTGATGACACTTTGCAGGATAAATTCACCCTCTGAATCAACAGCTTCTTGATCGATTCAACAGCACTGACTGTTTCTGTACTGAATTTGGTTGATGGAGAGGCAGGTAACATGGAAATCATCTTTCCGAGTGACATTTTACACAATCTAAAGGAAAAAACTGGACCATCTTGCAGTCCCTTTTCTAAGAATGGCACCATTATGGTGTCTTGGGGGGCATATCTGAGAGTAAAATCAAACCTGATGCAGGAGATCTGTGATGGGATCTCCTGATGTTAGTTGGCACTTTATTTTACCAGGAGTGGAAATTTAAACCAGGAGAACAGCAAAGAGGGAAAGGAATGACTGGCAGCTCCTGCAGTGTGCCTCGGATTTTACTGTACAAAAGTCATGATTCAGTCCCAACAAAAGTCATGAGTCTTCATGTTCTGATGACTGACTTTTTTCACCAGTCGTAATGGTGTCTAGTCATGACTTACTCTCTTTTGGTTAAAGCTCATAGGGAGACATTGTGCTCTTACATGGAGACATCCGTCATTGCTTCTATAACTGCTGTGCCAGCTTGGCTAACTCAAAGTTTCTCTACCAGGAAATGTGGGCAGGTTTTTGTACAGGTCTGTACAAAATTTTGTCAGGGACAAAATTATTAAACAGATAGGGCTCTTACAGCCCAATTCTATCCACACTTTCTTGCGAGTAACTTTCAGACACCATTACGACTGGTGAAAAAAGTCAGTCATCAGAACATGAAGACTCATGACTTTTGTTGGGACTGAGTCATGACTTTTGTACAGTAAAATCCGAGGCATATCTACTCAGAAGTCAGCCCCACTCTGTTCCATGGGATTCCTTACCAAGTCAGCATGTGTGGGAGTTGCAGCCGTCATCACGCCTAACTTTCTCAGGATATAACCCGTTATTTCTGTGCAGATAATTTTTTTTCCAAACACAAAAATCCAGAGAGATCAAAGATCACAGCTAGCATTTATGAACTGTCCTCAACTATGAAGCTGGAGGACGTATCTTGTAGTATTTTTTAAAGTACTTTTGAAAGAGTACAAAAAAGGAGATCGGCCCAATGAATAATGAAACATGCAATCCTATACACATACAATCCTACACACAAGACGGACTTCTGCAGAGGCATGCATAGGATTTTACTGTAAGCATTTTTTAAAAATTCATATACGACTTTCAGAAACCCAGCATTGCAATCTTAATGGAGCACTTTCCCCAGAAGCAAGCCTCATTGTGTTCAGAACGTCCTTTCACCTAACCTAGTATGATAAATCCTTAAGGCTGCAATCAAGAATTGGTTTAGGCCAGTACAGCCCCATGGATTTCCAAACAGAGCTGATGCTGGAGAGCCATGATTGGATTACCTGCCTGAAAATAAAATAACCAACAAATGCAAGGGGTAATGGAGGAACTCTAATTTTTGTCCAATGGAAGAGTAGCACTGCAGGAGCTGCCAGTCACTCCTTTCCCTCTTTGCTGTTCTCCTGGTTTAAATTTCCACTCCTGGTAAAATAAAGTGCCAACTAACATCAGGAGATCCCATCACAGATCTCCTGCATCAGGTTTGATTTTACTCTCAGATATGCCCCTAAAGACACCATAATGGTGCCATTCTTAGAAAAGGGACTGCAAGATGGTCCAGTTTTTTCCTTTAGATTGTGTAAAATGTCACTCGGAAAGATGATTTCCATGTTACCTGCCTCTCCATCAATCAAATTCAGTACAGAAACAGTCAGTGCTGTTGAATCGATCAAGAAGCTGTTGATTCAGAGGGTGAATTTATCCTGCAAAGTGTCATCAGATTTGACTGTAAATTTCTGCCTTCTGGAGAAGGTAATGACAGGATGAGAAGTTGCCAGCCAAGATAATTCAGTACAACTTCTTTACAAAGGGGAGAAAAGCAGGTAGGCTAAGCCCTGTTGGTTAACTAGAGCCCCTGAGACTCAAATTCACTCTCCTGCAACATTTTTGAATATGTGAATAAAGTTAGGTCAGAATTTCAGTTGAGCCACAAAACAGATGGTCAAGTTTGCTTTGTCCACTTGCCCCAAGAAACGGAGGGGAGAAAACCACAATTTCATTCATCAATACATTATCTGCAGGGGAATTGCGGGGAGAGATCTGTGCACTGGAATGTGAACATCCTCATGGCTGTTCAGATCCTATGAACGGATCCGTCAGGATGGAAACCCAGAGGGTCAACAGAGTCAGAGAACAAAAAACAGGGAAAATGCAGGAAATCGTTGCATATTGTCCCCGAGAAAGAAAGGATAAGGTAAGATTAGGTGACTTACCAGTGATTGACAGACGGGTTCCACCTCCGAAGATCCACCACAGTGACACAGACCTGTACAAAAACCTGCCCATGTTTCCTGGTAGAGAAAGCTCATTGACATCTATCCCACTTCAGCAGGAAGGTGGTCAACAGGGCATGGACGACAGCACGCTTTCCGGAAGAGGAATTCTTCTCCGTTTCCAAAGAAGCTGCTGTTAGTGGTACATTTTGGAAGAGAAATTATACACTTACCTGACTCATTTTGGAGGCTGGAAGAGTGGCCTGCTAGCTGTTCATACACACGTCAGATCCCGAAAGTGGCTCCATTCCTCTCTGTGCCCATTCTTCGTTGATAGATGGAATCCATAAGAAATGGAGGACCCGTAGGAGCTGATCCGGAGAAGCAGAGCCATTGCCAAGCCCAGCCTTGTACATTCAGATGTCTGTTTGTTAGGTAGTTGATTTTGCAGGCACTGAGGCATGTTGTCTATGCTCAGATAGTTGTTTCCTATACATTCAGCCTAAAGCACTGGACCATTCCTTTGACTGTAAAGATGAACTTCCTTCATTGTATGCTGGTATGGCTCAGTTCTTAGAGAAATGCTCTAATAGAATGTCACCTAGAACAGAACTCAGAGTGAGAAGCACTAATTTCACATGACACCGTACCAGGACTTGGAGGCCTTACGTCTTGGAATTTAGGCTTTTCACATTGACACCGCTATGATCCTGGTCTTTAATATTATCCATACACTTAATGTCATCCTGCAGGTGAATTTTGATCGCGGTTGCATCGATGTGTGGGTTTAAACAGTCCACAATAGACTGCAGCTATAGGTTGATGTTCTTAGCAGATTCATCAAGAGTTGTCTGGCCCTTTGGTTTGAGGAATTTCAGCTAACTGGAATATGGTGAAATATTTGCTTGCCTGAAAGCCTAAATATATACCAGGAAGTCAGACTTAAAATATGACCTGTGCTTCCAGTTCTACTCAAGGTGTAGTTGGTCTGTGGAACTCCTTGCCACAGCACGTGGTGATGGCATCTGGCCTAGATGCCTTTAAAAGGGGATTGGACAAGTTTCTGGAGGAAAAATCCATTCCGGGATACAAGCCATACTGGGTATGTACAACCTCCTGATTTTAGAAATGGGCTAGGTCCGAATGCCAGATGCAGGGGAGGGTGTCATTTGGTGTCACCAAATGACACCCTACAATTAGGGTTCTCAAACTCGGGTGTTGAGACACCCCAGCCTGAGGAGCACAACCTCTGGTCGCTTAAAGAGCGGGGAAATGGGGAAGGCTGAGATGCGATGCCCAGGATCTTGCCGCTGTGGGGGCAGAGGGGGCTTGTGGGGGCTTGTCCTTTTCCTGCTGCTGTGGTGCGGGTAGCCCTGTGGCGTGCTCTGCATGGCTCCCCGTGGCTTGTGGAAAGTGAAAATCGCGATTGCGACCCAGGTCTGTTTTTGCGACGGCAACCCCGAAATGGTTCGTGGCGGCTATTTTTACTTTCTACCAGCTGCGGAGTGATCTGTGGGGCTCCCAGGACCCGCCGACTCCAGCAGCAGGTAAGGGATACTAGGAAAAGCCCCCTCTGTCTCCGTAGCGGCATGGTTCTGAGGATTGTGTTGTTTCAATTTTCCCCACTCCCTCAAAGACTTACCTCTTGAATAATTTCGGGCTTGAATTTCGGCTTCAGACCTAAACCACAAACAGCCAAAGGGCCGATTGTGCTGTGATTTTGCATAGCTTGGAATTCAAGCGTTCCAGCTCAGAAGCCCGAGCAGGACGCAGACTTGGATCCTTCTCCAACCACACAACCCTCTTCCCTTTCCGGCGTTCCACTTTCCCCCCTAAGCATCAAGCCTCTCTCCACCGGGAGCCCCCGCTCAGCAACTTGACACCCTGTATTCTCAGCTCTATATTGTCGATGGCGGCTGAGCTAGGTGCTACACGACCCACCTGAAACTGGCTCACAACCCACCCAGTGGGTCCTGACCCACAGTTTGAGAAACACTGTGTTAGAATGTTTATGAAGATTCTGTGATGTCACAGACTGAGCCTGCGTTTGGTTGGGAATTGCAGGCGGGCATATGGGCAGGAGACGATATGTGTCTATCAGGCCTCTTCTCTCTCTTATTCAAGCCCAGAACTGGATGTGCTACAACACTGTAGAGCTATCAGAGAGCATGGTTGCTCACCCACTTTTCTCCAGCATGGTCAGTTCCATGAATATAAATCTCTTCTCGTCCCCCATTGCCTTTGTTAGTATGGAATCTTTCCATGAACATGGAGATCCTCCTGCCAAGAGCACACGCTTGAAGTGACTAGCTGAATATGCACTTCAAGTGTGTGCTCTTCATACCATAAATTTTGCCACTGAAAAACACCCAAGGGTTGCCAGGCTTCTAGGACTGGCCAGGAGTCTCCAGGAACCTGCATCCATTTCCAGGTGTCCACTGAAAGATATCCTGGAGATGTTAATGGGACCTCCAGGAATTTGCAACAGGACATCATGATGGGGAAAAATATCCAAGAAAGACATCCATCAGAGTTGTCAGTCCTAAAGACAACACCCAATGTGGTGCTTACACAGGGCAACTCAAGCTGGACTTCCCTGTTTTTAACCCCCATGACGGCCAGTGTGATACAGTGGATAGAGTGTTGGACTGGGACTGGGTTCAAACCCCTACTCAGTTCACAGGACGACCTTGCAGCAGTCACTCTCTCTTGGCCAAACCTAGTTTTGTGGACCACTGGGAGGGATCATAGGGATCAAACACTCTCTGTATTCCTCAGGACCTCGGTGGACGTGTAGGATGCAAAGGTAGTGAGGATGCTAATGAAGATGATGTTAAGGTTTTCCCCTCTTCCTCCTGCCCCATCAATCTGTTTGTGTTGTTGGCTATCTATGGAACATTCTAGAATAGAGAAGAAGGAGGACAAACAGGAGGAAGTACAGATTGAATCTCTGTTCAGTCATGAAGCTGGCTGGGTAATTTGGGTTCAGTCAGTCTAGCCTGCCTACCTGGACTAATCTACCTCATTGGATAGGGGGCAATGGGTTAAAGCAGTGTTTCTCACTCTGTGGGTTGGGACCCACTAGCTAGGTTCCAAACCAAGTTCAGGTGGGTCCCCATTCATGTCAATATTTTATTTTTAATCTATTAGACGTGATGCTCCTATGGTATGTGACTGCATTTGGGGAAATGTTACAGACCTGTACTTTAAATAAGCTACTACATTTTCACAATGATAGTCAATGGGACTTATTCCTGGGTAAGTGTGGGTAGGTTTGCAGCTTGGGATTGTTCAAAGTTTTCCTGCTTGATGATGTCATGACATCACTTCAGGGGAGTCCTGACAGATTTGCATTCTAAAAAGTGGGTCCCGGTGCTAAATGTGTGAGAACCACTGGGTTGAAGGGTTGGAGGTCATGCAGGTGTGAGGACCAGGTGCCCCCCCAACACCAAGGCTGTCAGTGTTTGCATCCCGTTTCATGCATGTTGCCCTGTGTGCTCCAGAAGCATCTGGTGGGACACTGTGAGATACAGGAAGCTGGGTTAGATGGACCTTTGGCCTGATCCAACGGGACTCTTATGCTCTTATACAGAAACACGTAAATCACCAAGATTGTGGACAGAACCTGTCAACCTCATAAAACGCACGTGAAAACATCAGGGTGGGGAGAATGAAGGAACATAGCACCTGAAACCACAAGACAGAGCATTGTCTGTTTTATTCATTGCATGATGCCATTGAACACAGTTAGGGGTCTTTTGTGTGTGTGTTTTAACACAACCCAAGGAAATCTATACAGAGGTAGCAGCATTGCAGAGTTTTATTAATCAACAACACCAAGAAGGCTGGCTACGAGCTAAAGGGGGAAGGAGAAGCATTGTCAAATCCTGGGAGTACAGAAGGGGAAAGGGGGCAGTGGGGGGCAAGCAAATTGCATGGCCTATGTGAAGGATTCTTCCAACCGACTGGGATTGGAGGTCTCGGCCCAGCCCTGTGGGCCCTCAGGCTGGAGAGGGACACTAGGAACGTGTCACGGTCTGCTCGTAGGTCTTCTCTCCGTGCGTCACTTTGCACGTGTATCTGTTGTGTCTTCTCCATTCTGGGACACTCAGCGTCAGGTAACTGCTCATGGTGTATTTGTCTCCCTGTTTGATCGGCTTGGACGTCTGCACGTTCTGGGTGATTTTAGTGCCGTCGGCGTACCAACTGAGGTCAGCCGTGCCCGGTGAAAAACCAGAAACCAGACAGGTGGATGTGGCCGTGTTCTTGGTGCTTATCTCTTGTTGGGATGGACCGTAGGCGTGCACTGTCGGAGGTACGACTGGTCCATCTGCAAGAGAGGTTTGGAAAGAGAAGCGCCATGATTACCAAGCAGGCAGAGAGTCTCCTGAGCATTCAAAACCATTTCCATCGAACACTAAATCTGCAAAAGGCAAAAAGTACCAATATTCTGGGATTCTGCCCTGTTGCAATGTTTGGCTGACTTTTTAAACACTTTACAGCAGGGGTGCTCACACTTTTTTGGCTCAAGAGCTACTTTGAAACCCAGCAAGGCCCGGAGATCTACCAGAGTTTTTTTTACAATGTTCGCACCATCATAACATATAACATTTATGAGTACAATGTATGTTGTTGTACCTTGAGCCCCACTGAGTATAACAGGACTTACTCCTGAGTAGACATGCCTAGGATTAGGCTGTGAGGCTGCAATCCTAGCCACACTTACCTGGGAGTAAGCCCCATTGAGTACAATGGGCCTTACTCCCGGCGTTTCCTCCCAGAGGCACCTGAAGGGGGGGTCGGCACTCCGTGATCTACTCATTTTGCCTCGCGATCTACCGGTAGATCGCGATCCACCTATTGAGCACCCCTGCTTTACAGTGAATAAACTCTCTCTCTCTCTCTCTCTCTCTCTCTCTCTCTCTCTCTCTCTCTCACACACACACACACACACACACACACACACACACACAGAGAGAGAGAGAGAGAGAGAGAGAGAGGAATCTCAAGCAAGTGCCAAAGGGGAATTTAAAGGGGACTGAGCAGGTCTTCGCCTCAGGGAGTAGATTGGCAGGGCATCCAATTCAGTCAGTCTTTCCACTTGGCGGCACCTCCTGCCAATCTTTGGAATAAAAGAGGGAGAGGAAGGTGAGGTGGAAGAGGAAGTGTGGAGGACAGGAGGTGTCTCCTACAATCTAGCCTACTCTCCTCTGCACTTTGTCTTATGCCCTCCTCTTCCTGCGAGTGGGTCTAGTACAGTACAGGCTAGTGCAGCACCAGATGGAGCAGAACTGCATTTGGCCCACAGCTTCAAGGGCTAAGCAATCTTGGGCCAGCACAGGATTTAATGGCCCAAGATGTCAACATAAGGAGATCCCTGCTGAATCAGATGCAAGGTCTACCTAGTGCAGCATGTGGCTTCTCCTAAAAGCAACAGCCCTTCCCTCTTAGTATGTTGTCTCCACCTCCCAAGGAACTGAAATGGGGAGAAAGACTGCTCCTGAACATGCAAGTTCCATTTAACAAGTATTGCTAAGAGTGTGATGGACCTACTGGAAAGGAACAGAGGTGTATCTCATCCAGCAGCTGTGGCCCACCAGGGTCCAGATAGACGCTTCCACAAAATCTAACAGGGCATGAAGGAAAGAGCTTCCAGTGCTGTTTGTCTTCAGCAACTGGAATTCAGGGGCTTACTCCACCTGGAGTTTCCCCTATTTAGTACTATCAACACATATATCTTGTGAATCATGTTAAGCAAAGCCACATCTAAACACCCATGAGGCATTCGGACAATGTAGGTTTCATATGTCACTGAGTACAGATTTGAGCAAGGGCTGCTTTAGCCCTTGCGTGCTGAAGATATTTTTGCCTTTTGACCTTTGCAAATATCCTTGCATCCTTGCTAGACAGCCAGGATGGTGTAGTGGTTCAGGAACTGGACTTAGATCTGGAAGATCTAGGTTCAAATCCCTGCTCAGTCATGAAGCTTTCTGGGTGACCTGGGTCTAGTCACTCTCGCTCCACCTCACTGACCTTGCAGGGTTGTTGTGAGGTCAAAAAGAGGGAAAGAACTATGTATGCTTCCCCAAGCTCCTTGGAGGAAGGGTGGAATCAAAATATTAAAAGTAAACAAAATGAATAAATTCTAAGATAGGCCCTGGTTTCCAGTTATCACCCCTTAAATAGAACATATGGGCGCACTTATTCTCAGAATCTAACCAGAGGTACCAATAAAAGTTAATAAAAGTCTAAAAATAAAAGTCTCTTAAGTTAAAGATACAGTCAAAAAACATCATTGCCTTATGATCAGTTATCCAAATGAGCCTGTGACGCATTGGGCCGCACAATTAATGTTCAAACGCAAGCACTTAAACGCATTATGCATTACAGACACAATGTCTCAATTCACTCCAAGTTTTAACTTCTGGATTTTCTGGGGAGGGAGCCAACACTTGAAGAAAGGCAGCTCGGGCAAATATATATACTAACAAAGGGAAAAGTCAAAGTAACAAAGAGAGCCAGGATGGTATAGTCCTCCAGGAGATGGACTTAGACCTGGAAGATCTAGGTTCAGCCATGTGCCTTCCTGGCTGACCTTGGACTAATCTCCATCTCTTGGCCTCACCTACCTCACAGGGTTGTTGTGAGGGGAGGAACCATGTACATGACCCTGAGCTCCTGGGGGGCAGAGCGGTATAAAAATGTGGACAATGAAAATAATATATAAATAAGTAATTCCCACTGCATTCAGAGGCATGTATCACCACATAAGAAACATGAAGCAGGTCCCATTGAGTTCAATGGAGCTTACTTCCCCGGAGGTGCACCTAGAAATGCAGCCCTTCCTACAGCTCATGCAGATGGAGCCAATGCAGGCTTACTCTAAGTTCTGCCAAGTTGAATGCCTAGTAAGACTGACCAGGATCAAGGCCTCAATACTTATTGGCAGGAGAAGTTCCACCTCTCTATCACATAAATGGAAGCACACATTTTCAGCCCACTCACAGTCACTTTTACTCAGAAGTAAGGCTGCAACATCACTGCCCACCATCACTGTAGGGCTTCCTCCTAAGAAAGCGTACATAAGATTACAGCCATGTTCTCCACTATTGACACAGGATCCTAAGCAAAGTTCAACCCACAGACCTAGAGTTCTCAAGATTTTCATAAGCTTCGGTCACCCATCCGAGGAATGTCTCTCACAATGTATTCTGCAAATTCTTGACACAGAAGGGAGAAGCTGCAGCTGATTAAGAGCCCAATCCTATGCAGATCTACTTAAGAGTAAGCCCTGTTATAATCAATGGGGCTTACTCCCAGGTAGGTGTTGATAGATTTGCAGCCGGGCTGCAATTCAGGACAGTGGATTATGAGAACTGTACAAGTCTCTGAGCTTTAATACTTGAATCTTGCTCAGAGACTCTTGGCCAGCGGTTCCCAAACTTTTCCAACTAGTGGCTTCTTTGATGTATTGGACCATTGGCCATGGCTTCCCATTAGGGCTACAGTCCTATACATTGTATAGGGTGGTAGGTTTTTCATGATGTTTTTCCGGTTTTTCACCGGTTGGTTTCTGCGGCTCACAGTTTGGGTGCCACTGCTCTTGATCAATGGCAGAGAATGTAAAGTTGCACAGATTCCACAATACTACTACTACTACTACTACTACTACTACTACTACTACTACTACTACTACTAAAATCAGTGGTTCCAAAACTGTGGGTCAGGACTTACTGGAGGGTCACAACCTGATTTTTGGAGGGTTGCATAAGGGTGATGGAAAGATCAGATAACTTGTTGCCTCAATTGAAGCAAATCAAATACCGTAGCTGCTAATTAGCCTGCAAAGAGCTGAGCTCCTGCAGTTTGCAAGATAGCTACTACCTGCCCTTCAAGGAGCTGAGCTTTGGCAAGCATGTGTAAATACAGACAGAGAAAGTTTGAGGATCTTTTTTTATGGTCATTATTACTGATAAATAAACAAAATATTATTTCTTTCTATACTACCTTTTTAATGTCTTGTGAAACTAAGTGGGTCTCAATAGAGTGTTGTTTTAATAAGTGAGTCCTGGTGCTAAAAGTCTGGGAACAAAAGTACGCCCATTTAAAAAAAGCAATCAACTTACACACACAATTTCTAAGAGTGAGTTCCATTGAAGTCAATGGCACTCAACGGTCAAAGAAACAGATATGTGCCAGCCTTAGGTATATCTGCTAGAATTTAAAAATTCTCTGACTCTACCGTGTGGACAACAGACCTTTGTGCCTTATCTCAAACTGTGTCTGAAACTCTGCTTGGTTTCAAAAGCAGCTTGACACACTAGCATGTTTTTTTAAAAAAAATTCCTGATTAATGAGCAATTCCATAATTGATTAATTATTATTAATTGCTAATAATTGATCAATTATTAATTCATAATGTTTTAATTTTAAAAAAAATAAACAGGTTTCAAAAAATACAAGGGATTATAATTAAAACAAAAGGAAAACACAAAAAAACACACACAAAAATATTAAAATGCAGTGATCAACCCAAAAAGACTTACAGCCCAATCCTACGCAGGGCCTCTCAGAAGTAAGTCCCATTACAGTCATTGGAGCTAACTCTCAGGTAAATGTACATAAGATTGCAGCCACAGTAAATGGAGCATTACTATAATTGGAAAGAAACAGGTAGGTCTTCAACTGATATCTAAAGAGACGAGGAAGGGATGCAATGATCCTCTCCTCTCTCTGGCCATAATTTGTGTCTAATGCGCACTGCACTGGGGTAATGTGTTCACTGCGTTCGGGCCCAATCCTTTCCAACTTTCTAGCAATGATGCAGCTGTGCCAATGGAGCAAGCAATGTACCCTTTGGTGGCGGGGAAAGTCACAGAACATTTGTTCCGTAACTTGCATTGCGACTGCATCGGTGCTGGAAAGAGAGAAAGGATTGGGCCCTTAATTACCTCGGATAAAATTGATATCTCCCTTAAGAAGAAAATCAGACCCAAGTGTCATAGGACCAAACCAGCCTCCAGCCTCTTTTACATCCCAGTGACTGGGGAAGAGACAGTGAAGCCCAGCTGAGGAATCAATGGAGCATCAACGGTACTCAGGTATCTCTTTTTGACAGCAGAAGATATTTTTGTTCCTAAGGTAGACAATCCAACTGGACACAAGTCAGACAGAATCCACCACAAAATTCTTTTGCAGAAGCCTCCGAAATGAATAGGATTTTCATTTCAGTGAGACCAAGGGCACAATCCTAACCAACTTTGGCAGCAACTGTTACCCTGCACATGCCTGATCTTGTCTGATCTTGGAAGCTAAGCAGGGTCAGGCCTGGTTAGTACTTGGATGGGAGACCGCCTAGGAATACCGGGTGCTGTAGGCTTATACCATAGTCTTTCGAGACTGAAGGTTGCCAACCACCCCAGCACTGACATAGCTGTGCCAATGCGGTGTGCGCTGCATCCTGCACAAGGGGCCTCCTCGAGCTAAGGGCATGTTTGTTACCTTACCTTGGGGGCTGCATTGTGGCTAAGTCAGTGCTGGAAAGTTGGGTAGGATTGCGCCCTTAATCCAGAAGAACATTGCAATGGATGTTCTGCTCCATTTCTGCTTGTCTCATGCCCTTAACAGCATCTCAAGCCCACCATATAAATCCATTGAACTTCTGGTGAGTTGCTTCTGTGCCTATCAGTTGCCTCTTTAAAAGATCTCAAAGTCACACTAGCTTAACATCTATCTTGATTAGGGCAAAGTAAAAAAAGGAAAGAAAAAAGAGCAAACTTAAAGTTTTACAAAGTCTTCCAAATGAGGCAAGGAACAAAGAAAAGGACTGTGTACTTTGAAAACGTCTGGAAATAAATAGTTTAGTCTTAATAATGCATTATAATTCTTGGTTGCAACCAACTAACACGATTGACACCTCTGGAGCTCATAAATTTTTAGACAATTACAAACTACGGAGTACCTTTGTACCATGTCTGGCTAAAACCTTCTCTCCCCACACTGCCTTTTTGGGGCTGGGAGGTAGTGTTTGTCTGCTAAATAAGCAAGAAGACTTGGGACAAACCTGAGAACTTTGTGTGCTTTCATTAATCTTCATTAGAGGTCAAGCCACAAAGCATCTCATAACTCTTTAAAGCTGAACCGGTTTCTCAGAGCAGAAAACCCTTTCAGGCTCCTGAACTTGATGCTGAAATAAATTGGTGAGGCTTTTTTGGTCTATGAGATGCTTTGCTGTGCTTGCTGCAACAAACACTGGCACCCATATTATATGCGACTATAAGAAATCCTATGCCTGTCTACTCAGAAGTAAGTTTCGTTATAATAAATGGAACTCACTCTCAGTAAAGCATGGATAGGATTGCAGACTAAGATTTGGAACCCTAGCCAAAAATTGATCAGCACAGCTATATGCAATTTGTATCTTAGAGGCAACAACACAGGACAGAACTAAGGCAGACTATCTAACTCCACTCAAGCTCGATTTCTCTATAGAAATCAGTTCATTGATTTCAGTGCCAAGCAAAAGTATTTAGATTGTGATAGATATCTTCCAAATCAAAGCTTTTTTTTACAGTTTGTATTCAGTTCACTGGCAATTAGCTCTGGGTTAAGACTTTTGCATTCAGACTGAGATGAAGAAGCAAAAGGACATTTTTTTTTTACAACTTATGAAAACTATTTTGTACTTTCTTTTTCCAGTGCAATTTTCTGCTTCTAACACCTGTTCCTGCACGAAACTCACCTGAAAAGCCACTTTTCATATTTTCCTCTCTCCCATAAGGATGAATTTACAGTACTGACATAGCAGCCCATGTATCTTAAATTTAGCCATAACTATAGCAGAATGAAAGATCATTTCTGAAACGGTCTTGTTTTATCACATTTTAAAGAAGACATGTGAAATTAATTATTATTATTGAAAAAATCTCAATCCTAAAATAACATGCAAGTTTGTTTTGCAAATAGACAAGCTTCATAGGATTAAAAAAAGATCTATAACAATGACCACATAATTATAGATTATTTTCATTTTTCCATAACTTTTACCTGAATATTTTGGTCTCCATGGAAAAAAAGAAAAGGGGAACATGCACAAAGGGGATGGAGAATCATGAAATGCAGTATGAAGGGGTAATTTTTTTTTTCTTTTCCAGAATAAATTATAGGCATAAAATAAAACCATTTCGTGAAGCAAGCATTGAGAAGCGGGGACAGGGAAAGAAGCACATGAATGTTTACTGAGAAGTAAGTTCCAGTGCGCTCAATGGGGTAACGTTCAAGTACGGGGATGGATTTCAGCCGACATTAGTTGGAAAAACACAGAAGCATTTTACAAACTGATTCAATCAATTAATCAATCAATCAATGCAGAGGATTTTTTTTATGCAAGAAGGAAGGCAAACCAGAGTTTCAGGTAACAGATTCAAGCCAAGATACAGAGACAGAGGTTTGGAAGGAAAAACAGAACAAATTAAATCCAAAAACGAATGGAAAGTGGTTGAATAGGAGTTTTTAAACGACTTACCTTGGATTGATAGACGGCTTCCTCCCCCGAAGATATACACACAGTGATTCATGGCCATACAAAAACCCTTCCACCAGACTTCTGCTTTTTGATTCAGCGTTCCATGTTGGCGATAAGTGTGATGGGGGGGGGGAATGCAAGGCTTTTGGGGAGACGGCACCCACGTATCTCTTAGCTGCCGAAAGTCTTGGATCTAGTTTAGATCTAATCTTGGATCACCCATTGGAAAAAGATCACTGCTCTCCCAATCTGGCAATTTTCTTAGGTAACCCTGATACTGGCTCTAGTTTGGGTGAAGAATCACCCATTGGAAAAAGCTGACTGCCCCCAATCTGGAAATTTTATTTGGTTATCCAGGAGCCCCGATATTGGCTCTAGTTTGGGTGAGGAATCACCCATTAGAAAAAGCTGACTGCCCCCAATCTGGAAATTTTCTTTGATATCCAGGAACCCCTTGCAGTATACAAAGAGTTGTGCCATACACACAACATGGCAAAGGGTTCGGCTGCAGGCGGAGAGAGGAGCAGATCCAGAGATAACAACAACAACAACAACAGTATTTATATACCGCTTTTCAACAAAAAGTTCGCAAAGCGGTTTACACAGAAAATCAAATATCTAATGGCTCCCTGTCCCAAAAGGGCTCACAATCTAAAAAGATGCAAAAGAACACCAGCAGACAGCCACTAGAAAAGACACTGCTGGGGTGAGGTGGGCCAGTTACTCTCCAACTGCTAAATAAAAGAGGAGCACCCACTTAAAAAAGTGCCTCTTAACCAGTTAGCAGGGGTTAACCACCTGTCTCCATAGTCTGGCACCAGCTGCAATTACACATGTCTAAGTCAACTGACCAGACCCAGCAGAAGTAGGTGTTCATCCCCATGTTCAAGGGGATAATTGCACCATCTCGTTGTATTCTCTAGAGTTGGCATAAGATTTTCCAACAAGGGAAACAAGGGAAACCTGGTCAGTTTCAGGGTTCTTCCCAAGGAGAAAGATCTGAGAATGTTCAAGAGAAGCTGAACTGGCTTATGTAAGATACACAAAGTGTTTCACGGGGGTTCTGGCGACTACATAACCCTAAATTAACCATCTGTTTCTTGATGTGGATGGAGAACATCTTATATTCTTATGTTATGAACATCTTATGAACATCTTATGTTCTTATGAGGATCTGAAAGCATCTAGAGTGGCTTTGTTTAACCCACATAAGATATATTGCACTATGGTCAGAAATCTAAAACACAGACAGTGAAGTCTTGACTTAAATTGGACGCATCTCCTGTAAAGTACTCTCTATTGGTTTAGGAGTTTTCTTTTTAGTCTTTTACAGCACAGTCCTAAATATGCCTACTTGGAATTAAGTCACGTTGTGTTTAATGGGGCTTACTCTCAGGAAAGTGAATATAGGATTGTAGCTGTACAGCCTAATTCTATGCATGCCTACTGAGAAATCAGTTCTATGTTGATCAGCGGATTTACTCCGAGGAAAGTGTGTAGAAGGTCACAGCCTTAATCTCTGAGGCTTGTTTCCAAATTCTACACTAGGTCATTCTTAGTGCTCATTGGTGCTCAGATTTATTTCAAGGTTTGTGGTTTCCAAGTTCTCTCTCTCTCTCTTTCTCTCTCTCTCTCTGTAGTGGTTGAAGTGTATTGCATTTTCTTTGGACCAATAAGTTCTCTCTAACCAGTAACCACAACCTTAAACCCACACATCCACTTGTTGTCTGCATACACCACTTCTTTTGTGTGCGATATGTAACGAGGAAGCATAGCCAGGCATTAGAACTATATTTGTAAAGTGATATCCTCTTTCCCCCAGACTCAGTTCTACGGAAACAACCTAAGGGATGCTCCCAATTACTACTCCAAAGAATTCCATGGAGTAGAATCAATCCCAGAATTCTATTGCCTCCCTTGAAAAATGCCATTCCTTCAAGTAGAATTCAAGTTATGTTCCCTGGGAAATCACTGCTTGATTCACCAGGGTACAATCCTAACCCACTTTCCAGCACCGACATAAGGGCGATGCAGCTCCGAGATAAGGGAACAAACATTCCTTTACTTTGAGGAGGACTCTGCAAGTGCCACCCAACTGCAGGATGTAGCACATATCCCATTGGCAGTGCTATGCCAGTGCTGGAAATTTGGTTAGGGTTTGGGCCTTAGATACCTAATTTTGTCCAATTTAAGGGGAGAAAATTATCCAGAGAGATAAAGCTCTTGGGTAATTGTCAGTGCTTTGCTTACCTGAAGAGAAGTTCTGCTGTGACCTTCATCTTCTTTTAGGGCAGGAGATCCAAGGTCCAGGTATAACAAATCCTGTTTTAACTGGATAATTCCAAGTGGTTCATTTCCAAATGAGAAACCATGTGGTTGTCACAACCTTTGCTGAAGGATGAATGTAGAGCTGAGATTCCTGAAGGGCTCTGTTTCTTCAGGTAATCCATGCTGCTTGTCAAAAAATCCTGGGACAGCTTTTGCCCAACTTTTCAGAACATGAAAAAAGAAAATCATTTCAAAATTATTCCTGGACATTGCGTTGGAAATGATGTTTGCCAGGAGGGCAAAAAGTGATATTTCCAGAATAAACCATTGCTTCAAATCGGGAAACGTAATCCAGTTGATTTGATCCCACACCTGTTAAGGTTTCCAGACTGTAGCCCATATCTTACCTCCAAAGCTTTGTTTGAAAAATCAACAGCCTGCTGACCACAGATTCCATAGGAAGTAGACAATGCCTTGTTGCCTTTAAACAAAACCTGTTCTTCCACTCTATTAAGATCCACTGAACAAACCCTTTGTTTAAAATAGCTTCCAATATACGGCCAAGGAGCCCAATTTTCTGTCTCCCCAGTAGACAAAAATATCCACACCAGGCGCAAGTCTTCAGAGGACACTGTTTCCATAGTCAATGACAGCAGTTTGATCAGCACATCCTTCTTTGCGCACCAGAAACATCAGGTGGTGATGCTTGACCAATAAACCGTAACTAATGCGCAGCTGTTTGTTCCTGGAACCACAAAAGAGCAGTTTTGTCACATGAAACTTCTGAACATCTGACTTGGCTCTCTGTGAGCAATGGAGCCAAACCAACCATCAGTGCCCACGCACTCCATTCATAGAATTATGGAAACATCTGTTAATGTGGACAGTTGGTGGCTAAAATGGAGGGGGTAGGGGGCTTATCAGTTCGGCTATTAGAAAGAGAGGCAGATGCTCCTGTACATCTGCAGACCCTATAATTAATCTCTGGTTAATTTCTTTTTCCAGAGTTGTCCCAAGTTTTGCATTTTTGGGATGCTTTGATAAAATTCTGAGTTATCTGGGATGGTTACTCTTCAGGGCCATCTCTTCCAAGATCTTTGGAAAATCAATATCCAAGTGGATGGGGAGATATGAGGGTTGGCTCCAAAGGTTTTGTTTTTTTAAGTGGAATTTGAAATAATTTGAAGGTTCTTCCCAAGGAGAAAACATCTAAGAACTTTGAAGGCAAAACAAACTGATTTCTATGACAAGTGAAGTTTCTCCAGGGATTCTGTACTTCCCTGAGTGATGGACTGTTAAAAAAAAAAACTGTTTAGTTTTAAAAGATAAATGGAAAATTCAAAGTAGATTCTTTCCAAGGAGACACATTGGGGAATATTCAAGGAACCCTAACAGTGGTGTGCTGGTACATTTTGAAATTCGGAGCTTTTATGGCACTTTCTCTCCCACAGCCCACTAAAGCTATACAAAAACAATAAGTTCATTTCAATTTTTTTAATTATTAGTTATTTTTGAGGAGGGCTTCTTTAAAGGCAGAAGATCCATGCCCTCAGAAGTTGGACAGCAGGTAAGAAAGGGCAACAAGAATGGTCAGGAGGCCAGAGAACCTTCTTTACAAGGAAAGAATACAGAGCAGCAGTGATCGGTACTTTTTTTTATCTTCTTCATCTCATGGCACACTGACAAGGCATGAAAACTGTCAAGGCACACCATTGGTTTTGTGACAATTGATAAGGTACACTGCACTGCCAGTGGGGGGGGGGGGTTTCACATCCCCCAATGGCCCTACTAATAAATGACTCTCCCCAAACTCCCACAACACACTTGTGGCTCATTTGGTGCACACCAGTGTGCCATGGCGCAGCTGTTCAAAATAGCTGAAGGAGACAAAAGCAACTAAGGGCAGGGGGAAACATCCTGAGAAGACCCCGTACTTGTGTGGAAAAATGGACAGAGAGAAGCTTTACTCCCTCTCTCAAAATACTAAAAGCAAAGGATCCTTTTCCAACAGAGAACGCTCAATGAAACTGATGCAGCATCCCAAACACTGCTCCCCTTGCACCCCAAAGATGTGCCAGTCTCTGCCCCTCCCACCCTCCAACATCCTCAGCACTCCACTCTAGGCCACATTTCCTCTTTCTTTCTATCCCCATCTCCCTTTTTCAGGGAGTGGGAGGAGGAGCAGTGAAGACAAAGCAGGTGGACACAGATAGGCACCCCTCCCCACAATCCACTGCCTGAGGCGACCACCTCAGTTGGCCTCATGAATGGGCCGGCCCTGAGTATGACTCTAGCTACTGGATGGCTCTATGCTATCTGCAGGTTCAGAGGCAACATACAGAGAACCAACCTTCTCTGACCTCTGGGCAATCTTCTCCCAACTTTTGCAACATCACTTGCAAAAGTTGGGAGAAGATTGCCCAGAGGTCAGAGAAGGTTGGTTGGCAACCTTCAGTCTCGAAAGACTATGGTATAAGGCTACAGCACCCGGTATTCCCAGGCAGCCTCCCATCCAAGTACTAACCAGGCCTGACCTGCTTGGCTTCCGAGATCAGACGAGATCGGGCATGTGCAGGGTAACAGTTGCTGTGGTCAGAGAAGGACCACATGCCTTTGATCAACCAAATCCAGCAGGGTTCTTCTTCCTCTTCTTGCATTTAGAAATCAGCCAGCAAAATGTTTCCCAGGCCAGAATGTGGTTCTCAAACTTTTAGCACCGGGACCCACTTATTAGAATGAGAATCTGCCAGGACCCACTGAATGAATGAGAATCTGTCAGGAAGTGATGTCATGACTGGAAGTGACATCATCAAGCAGGAAATTTTTTTAACAATACTAGGCTGCAGTCCTACCCACATGTACCCAGGAATAAGTCCCATTGACTCTCATTGTTAAAAGCATACACATAGCAGCCTATTCAAAGTAGAGATCTGTCACGTTTCCCCAAATGCAGTCACATACCATCGTCTCATATGGTAAAAAATAAAACACTGAAATTAGTGGGGACCCAGTTGAAATTGGCTCACGATCCACCTAAGTGGGTCCTGACCCACAGTTTGAGAAACACAGTTAGAGGCTTTCTGCAGCCTGTCATGAAGCTATTAAAGAGGAGAGGTCTCTGCTGTTTTATTTTTTTTTTTTTAAAGGAGAATTTCACTTCTGAACACATGAACTAACAGCTCCTTTATCAATTTTGGCCTCAGGACTGGCAGGGCACAATGCAGGGCACTTGTGTGGGGGTCACCAAGCACCTGTGGCCAATGCAGCCATGGGGAGCCAGATAACATCACTGCCAACTACTCCTGGGAGACCCATTTCAGGCCAAACAGTCCCAGGGGAGAGCAAGCAAACCCACCCTCCACTCGCCACGTTGCCCTCCCAGGCTGACAGATGCTGGTTGTAGCAGTGGGCAATCTGCTCACTACCCCACTGCATGGCCTCCCAGAGAGTGGGGGCTAATATCACGACAGAGGCCACATTGCCGTAAGACTGGCTCTGTTATAGGCTACAGTCCTAAATACACTTACTAGAGAATAATTACTACACTGGGCCCTCCTGGTCTGTGGGCTCAGATTTGAGCATCCACGAATGCCAAGCCTCTGGCTGGAGGGCCTCAGTGGACCTCCAAGACATGACTGGAAGTTAAGAACGTAAGAACAGCCTGCTGGATCAGGCCATAGGCCCATCTAGTCCAGCTTCATGTATCTCAAAGCGGCCCACCAAATGCCCCAGGGAGCACACCAGATAACAAGAGACCTGCAAGGCATTCTGGGAATTGTAGTTAAGAACATAAGAACAGCCCCACTGGATCAGGCCATAGGCCCATCTAGTCCAGCTTTCTGTATCTCACAGCGGCCCACCAAATGCCCCAGGGAGCACACCAGACAACAAGAAGACCTGCAAGGCATTCTGGAAATTGTAGTTAAGAACATAAGAATAGCCCCACTGGATCAGGCCATAGGCCCATCTAGTCCAGTTTCCTGTATCTCACAGCAGCCCACCAAATGCCCCAGGGAGCACACCTGATAACAAGAGACCTGCATCCTGGTGCCCTCCCTTGCATTGGCATTCTGACGTAGCCCATTTCTAAAATCAGGAGGTTGCACATACACATCATGGCTTGTACCCCATGATGGATTTTCGCTCCAGAAATTTGTCCAATCCCCTTTAAAAAGCATCTAAGCCAGATGCCATCACCACATCCTGTGGCAGTGAGTTCCACAGACCAACCAAGTTAATCCTGGTTTGGGTCGGCAGCTTCCAGTTGTGTGTAGAGGGCATTCTGAACATCAAAATACCTTCCAGAGATGACTGGAAGTTGCTGGGTGAAATGGAAGTGACTTCCAATCATATCTGGGACACCATGGCAGGTTCCATGCGACATCTGAAGGGCCATGTACGACCCCAAGGTAAGTAACTGTGTTGCTGAGCCAGTCCCTACAGATTTAATTATCAGTGGATTTTAGTATCTATGGGGGGGGTGTCCTGGAATGGATCCCCCACTGATACTGAGGGTCCACTGTACTTATTTGTACATTTAATTACACACTAACAATTGAGTCCACTGGGATTTACTTCCAAATCAACAAGCACATGATTGATTGCTTTGTCATTCATATTTGTCTTGCGCCCGAATCCCCCACTGACTCCCAGCTGTGTAAGAGGAAACATATTGAGGGGGAAGCAGTCTCCCATTCCCAACTGCTTCTTTCATAGCACGCACATCTGTCTGGTGGTTCCTGGATGAGTTGTCTTTCTCTCTGCCTCAGTACTCAAAGGAAATCAGAACGCCCATACCTGGGGAATACTCATGCCTGTTGGGACACAGTGTGGTCGCTGCCGTTGACTTTAGTCATTCCTCACATGTGCACTGATGTTCATGGCAAGCGCATAGCCAGAAATTTTGTGGTGAGGCCCTAAAAATCGGTGCCAAAAAATAGAGACCCAAATAGGTTTAAAAACAACAAAAAAGGTTTGTGGCGCATGAAAGATGAACAAATGTATTCTTTGTGAACTACGGTTCACTTCATCTGATGTATGAAATGAAATCCTCGGCAGGCAGGCTTATGGATGTATACGTGCACATTGAAAACAAGACTGTAAAATGCTTTGAGAAACGCAAAGAGCATACATTTGTGTCAAGGGGTGGTGGTGGACAGGTCGATGAAAGTGTCGACCCAATGTGCGGCGGCAGTGAAGAAGGTCAATTCTATGCTTGGGATCATTAGGAAAGGTATTGAGAACAAAATGGCTAATATTATAATGCCGTTGTACAAATCGATGGTAAGGCCACACCTGGAGTATTGTGTCCAGTTCTGGTTGCCGCATCTCAAAAAAGACATAGTGGAAATGGAAAAGGTGCAAAAGAGAGCGACTAAGATGATTACGGGGCTGGGGCACCTTCCTTATGAGGAAAGGCTATGGCGTTTGGGCCTCTTCAGCCTATAAAAGAGACGCCTGAGGGGGACATGATTGAGACATATAAAATTATGCAGGGGATGGACAGAGTGGATAGGGAGATGCTGTTTACACTCTCACATAACACCAGAACCAGGGGACATCCACTAAAATTGAGTGATGGGAGAGTTAGAACAGACAAAAGAAAATATTTCTTTACTCAGTGTGTGGTTGGTCTGTGGAACTCTTTGCCACAGGATGTGGTGATGGCGACTGGCCTGGACGCCTTTAAAAGGGGATTTGACAAGTTTCTGGAGGAAAAATCCATTACGGGATACAAGCCATGATGTGTACGTGCAACCTCCGATTTTAGAAATGGGCTATGTCAGAATGCCAGATGCAAGGGAGGGCACCAGGATGCAGGTCTCTTGTTATCTGGGCCGCTGTGAGATACAGGAAGTTGGACTAGATGGGCCTATGGCCTGATCCAGTGGGGCTGTTCTTATGTTCTTAACTACAATTCCCAGAAAGCCTTGCAGGTCTTCTTGTTGTCTGGTGTGCTCCCTGGGGCATTTGGTGGGCCGCTGTGAGATACAGGAAGCTGGACTAGATGGGCCTATGGCCTGATCCAGTGGGGCTGTTCTTATGTTCTTATGTAAGCTTATAGCCCGATCCAGGGGAAATTCCCATGCACTGACACAGTGTCACAGGTACAGCTTGTGCTGCATCCTGCGGGGGAATGTTGAAGGTGGAAGGTCTCCTAAGGAATGGGGACATCCATCTTGTTGCCCTGGTGTAATCCCCAGCAGCCTCAGTGGGCAACTCGGACCTGCGCAAGTTCAACTGCTGGTCCATGTCTGCATTGCCGTGTGTAGGTGGGTTGGAACCCGGAAGGAGGAGAAGACACCACATGTGACACTTATGCTAATTCCGTTCCCTTCCGTTCCCTCCAGCATCCAACTTGGCATGTTCAGCCTAGAGAAGAGAAGGCTAAGGGGGATATGATAGCGCTCTATACCTGATGGGCTGCCATATGGAAGAAGGGACACATTTGTTTTCAGCTGCCTCTAACAGTAGAACTAGATCCAATGGGTAGAAGCGGCAAGAGAGGAGATTTCGATTGGACATCAGGAAGCAATAAGGATGGTTCGGCAGTGGAACAGATTACCAAGAGAGGTGGTGGTGGATTCACCCTCACTGGAGATCTTCAAGCAGATGCTCTAGAAGGGTTTCCTGCTACAGGCAGGGAGTTGGACTAGATGACCTTTTAGGTCCCTTCCAACTCTATGATTCTGCGTTTCTAGAAGCGTGACGGCAATTCACAGTTACACATTCGCTCTGCAACATGATGAATTAAAGAACAAAAATCCTGCCTCAGTCAAGACCTCCTGTGCTGGTGTCAAAGGTTGCTGTAAATTGTAGCCCAGTTGTTTCTTTGTCCGTTCTTCCTTTGAAGTTTCCCTTTGAGGAACTACCACTTTAAAATCTGTAGCTGAATGCCCTTGCTGGTGGCAATATTTGTGCCAAATGTAAAATATTGCAGAAATAAAATAAATATGGCTGAAAGTCCTGGCAGAAATATTCTCCCAATGATTTCTGGGTGTTGCCATTTCTGGTGTTGGATCTGTGGTTGGCCAAGAGTAGTGCAAGGAATAGAGGGGGTCATTGGTGTGACTCACATTTTTGCAGACACAATCCCTGTAGGACAACGTAGAGACCCTTGTGAGGTGAGAATCTCAGACCATTCTTTTCTGTCTTGATGACCTTTGTTGAGCCATCCCAGGTGAAGACAGTTGTCTTCTATTGTGCAGAACCCTGAGGAGGGGTTGGCAGGGGACTTTTTGAATGTGCTGAAGCCTTTACCTCCATTATCACATGTCTCATGATTGCATCTGAAATTCAGTAGGTGAGGGATGCCAGGATTGAAGGCACTTCTTTAGTGAACACAAATAATCTTAATTATTCACTGCATGCACAGCCTGCTTATGTAAACTGCCTTGAATAAAGTCAGAGGACTAATCTGATGACCAGAAAGGCGGTATATAAATACCCAGTTATTCTGCAGCAGAGTGAAACTGCTAACTGTATCACACGAAAAGGAAGGAAGACCTCGCATTGACACCAGCAAGATCTGGGTTCAGGGAAAAGTGGAGGAATTTGCATAAGCGCTTGAGGAATCTCTTCCAGGCCCATCCGATGCAGATGCATCCAGCAGTTGGGAACATTTCAAGAATGCCATTTACAACACAGTTTTGTCCATATTCGGCAAGAAGACCAACAAGGCAGCAGACTGGTTTGAAGCCCACTCTGAGGAGTTACTACCAGTCACTGAGGAAAAGAAGAGAGCTCAAGCAGCATACAAGGCCTGTCCCAGTGAGCGCAACCTGCAGGTCCTCCGAGCTGCTCGCAGCAAAGTCCAGCAGACTGCCAGGAGATGTGCTAACGACTACTGGCTCCAACTCTGTTTCCAGATACAGATAGCATATTATTATTATTTTTATGCCACCCATCCTCCAAGGAGCTCAGGGTGGTATACATATATCTTCCCCTCTTTTTGTCCTCACAACAACCCTGTGAGGTAGATGAAACTGAGAGAGAGAGAGAGAGAGAGAGAGAGAGAGAGAGAGCCTGGCCCAAGGTCAGGTGGGAACCTTTGTGGCTAGCTGAGTGGGGATTTGAACCTGTCTCTTTCAGGTTGAAGTCCATCTCCCAAACCATTCCATCCTCCAAGTCAAGTAGCTCCTCCTAGGATGTGGCCTTGTTTACAGTTCTGAATTGGATTACCAAGCAAGGTGATTGACTTTTCCAGGGCAAGACTTAAGACACCCAGTGAGCAGAGGTGAGGAGTTCCAATGAACCAAAGTTTGGGCTTCACTCTGAAGACCCATGGGACTTCACACGTCCTTGCTGAACACTACCATCTGCTCCATTATACTTGCCACCTTCCTTATGGAGCATTAGCCACGCAAAGAAGCCTTGCAAGCAACTGATTAAGTTAAGAACATAAGAACAGCCCCACTAGATCAGGCCATAGGCCCATCTAGTCCAGCTTCCTGGATCTCACAGCGGCCCACCAAATGCCCCAGGGAGCACACCAGATAACAAGAAGACCTGCAAGGCCTCCTGGGAATTGTAGTTTAAGAACATAAGAACAGCCCCACTGGATCAGGCCATAGGCCCATCTAGTCCAGCTTCCTGGATCTCACAGCGGCCCACCAAATGCCCCAGGGAGCACACCAGATAACAAGAGACCTCATCCTGGTGCCCTCCCTTGCATCTGGCAGAACCCATTTCTAAAATCAGGAGGTTGCGCATACACATCATGGCTTGTACCCCGTAATGGATTTTTCCTCCAGAAACTTGTCCAATCCCCTTTTAAAGGTGTCCAGGCCAGTCGCCATCACCACATCCTGTGGCAAAGAATTCCACAGACCAACCTTTGAACAAAGTTGCAAACCTTTGAACATTTGCAGACATATTCGTTCCCACCCTGATTTTGCTTGCAAGCATTTGAGCAGGGGAAGTCAATATTGTGAGTACTCCCCCAATAGAATGCTTGCAACATCTCTATGGATGATCCCAAATTCCCTTCCCTGAGTGCACCATATCAGGGATGCAGCATTGCACATAAGGAAGTTGCTTTGGTGCTGAAAGTGATTCGATAATACATGGATAACCCCTGGTTGGTTTCACCCCCCATGAGAGCAGCCAGTCTCCAAATTAGCCTTGGGAATTTCTGGATTCTGCAGTCTGAATGTGAAATTGAAACATCATCCCCAAATAGCAATGCGTAGTTCCCACAACCCCATTGCATCCCTTGCAAAATGGTGAACTGTCATTCCAACCAGGCTTTCATGTAACATTGCTTGGTTCACACCCCCATCTCGTGCATCTAAACTGAACTGCAGTTTTGGCATTCCCAAGCTGGGCCTAACTCACATGCCTGCCGCTGAACCCTTCCCTCCTTAGGAGAAGCCTGAAGATGGCAGCAAAGCCGAAGAAATGAGAGCTGCAGTAGGGTCTTCCAGCTTCCTCTTCCAAATAAAACCAGGGAAAGTGAAGGCAAATGATGACCAGCAGAGGTCAGGCATAGACAGGGTCAGCAGAACCTTGGTGTTTGTAGGTCTCTGAGTAATACTGTAAGAGATATGGTGGAGATATTGGTGGAGATATGCTGATTCCAGCTGAAAGAAAGAAAGAAAGAAAGAAAGAAAGAAAGAAAGAAAGAAAGAAAGAAAGAAAGAAAGAAAGGGGAATTATAACCAAATCCTGGGGACCTGGGAATTTGGGGAATTACAACAACCTGGGGACTCTTTTGCCTTTCATGATTGAAGGTGATATCCTATGCATGTCTACTAGAAGTCAGTCCCATTGAGTTGAATTAATGCTACTCCCAGGGAAGTGTGCACAAGACTGCAGCCAAAATGACATAGAGCCAAAGAGGACCCCTGCAAATCTCCAGGCTTGATTTCAGCTGTCACCTGGCAATCAGGGATGATTCTTGGATACTCTTGGCTATCCCCGGGGGGGCTGGGAGCTCTGCTGGTGTGAGCGCAGATTTAAGGGATCACATATTCTATGAATGAATTAAAACGCACTCCAGAAAGGAACCCATGGTTGAAATTAATCTGTCTGTGTTGAAATTTTAATGGATTTGCAAGTACCTATAAAGGCACGATCAGTTTCCACAGATGAAAATATGAGACCAAGTGAGCACCACTGGACAGAATTGTCATGGATCTTTACAGTTTAATGGTAAGTCTCTCCGGACGAATCTCTGCAGTGTAAGAGATGAGCAGTTTACAGAGCAGTTGAAAGAAAGAAAGAAAGAAAGAAAGAAAGAAAGAAAGAAAGAAAGAAAGAAAGAAAGAAAGAAAGAAAGAAAGGGGACTCTTTTGCCTTTCGTGATTGAAGGCAAGAGATGAGCAGTTCAGGCCCCCTACAGGAAACAGAAGATGATGTTTCTGTTTCATTTCCTCACTTGATTGTGTCACTGTGAAAAGTGCCACTGTGCCTCGTGCCACAGTAATAGTCAGCCTCGTCTTCTGCCAGGGCCCCAGTGAGGGTTAAATGCCCTGTGTTGTTAGAGATGTCCTTGGAGCCAGAGAATCGAGAGGGGACCCCAGAGCCTTGGTGCTTGCTGGACTCTGACAGATAATATAAGAGGTAACGCGGGGGATTCCCAGGCTTCTGCTGGTACCAATATATGTAGGAGCTTCTGATGCTGGTTCCACTGCTCCAGGCACAGGGAAGTCTGACCGTATTCCCCACTGATACGGATTCTGCTTTTGGTTGAGTCAATACAGGCTGAGTATCTGCTCCTGGAAAAAAAGAAGAGCAGAGATATGATCACACTGGCCACCTTCCCGGTCATTGTCAGGGGTCAACTCCTCTGTTCTTACCTGTGGTCCAGATCAGTAAAAGTTTGAGAATGATTGGCCAAGACATGCTGAATAGACCTGAGGCCCTCAAAGGACAGGAAACCACAGCTGTGCTCTTGAAGTCTCGACAAGAAGACTTGCATTTTATAGAGATGCCCCCTAGCTGAGCTCCACCTCCTTACCCTTCAACTGAAATCCAACTAGCCATTAACATTCCAGGCATACATAAAGGCAAGTTCTTTGTTTCAAACCAGGGATAGCATCAGGTATGCCTCTACTGAAGAAGACCCACTTGAATGAATAACCCAAAGAATAACCTGCCTGCTTCTTTCATCACCAGTGGTGTCACTAGGGTTTACATCACCCAATGCAGGAGGTCAGTGTGTCACCCCCACGCTAATTGGGTAAGAGGCACTTTTTCAAGTGGGTGCTCCTTTTTTTAGCAGGGGGAGAGTAACTGGCCCACCTCACCCCAGCAGTGTCTGTTCTAGTGGCTGTCTGCTGGTGTTCTTTTGCATCTTTTTAGATTGTGAGCCCTTTTGGGACAGGGAGCCATTTAGTTATTTGATTTTTCTCTGTAAACCACTTTGTGAACTTTGAGTTGAAAAGCGGTATATAAATACTGTTGATTGATTGTTGAGTTTCCCTCTAGGGAAGGGAACTGTGAGTTACTGCCTGCCCCTTGAGGGTGCATTGGGCGCTACAACAGGAATTGGGTCAGGGGGTCACATTGGCCAGGTGGCCTTGCAAGATGGAAGTGGGCCCTTGGCTGCTGCCCCACCTGACTGACTCCAGCCTTGTGCTCTACCCATATTAATGCATTTCTGCGTTGAAAGTCGTCGTCATCTTTCTGCCTAAAACTGAATAGTTTTATTAGCTCCAATGGGTTCGGGCCCAACAGGATTGGGGCGCTGGTCACATGCTTGACACGGACTGCTTTGCTCCTTAGGCAAAGCCTGAAGGTGGCAGGAAAGCCCAAGAAACAGGAATGGTGGCAGGGCCTTTCAGCTTTCTCCTCCAAAGAACACCAGGGATTGAGAAGGCAAACTGTGACCAGCAGAGGTCAGGCATGGATGCAACGCAGAAATCCTAGCAAAGGGAAGGAACAGCAAAGAATCACTGCATCACTCTTGCAAAGAGAAAAGCTTCATCAACAGAAGTTGTGGGTTGCAGTTGTGGGTCTCTATCACTAAAATTTTTTGGAGGAACCTTTGGCAGGACTAGCCCCACATGGCACCTCAGACAATGCCCACCCTTTGAAGTTGCATTAGTTGGTACCATGGTCATTCCCCTGGGGGCTGGGGATAAGAATAGGCCCTCCGTTTGGCTGTACTTGTCGTAAGAGGTGACTAAACAGCCACCGGGTAGATGGGGCTCGTCAGCCTGGGAAGGCAGCTCATCTGAGAGAAGGAAAACTCTGATCCCAAACCTCCACTGCCTTGTGGCTACATCCAGTTACAGAAAAGGCTTCAGGAGTCAACCTCGAGGCAAAATCCGGAGCCGGAGTCCCTGAGGCAGTTCATGGCTGAACACAGTCACGTTCTGGCGACTCCTGCGACGCCACTGGAACCAACCGTATTGGCCTCTGCCTTTCCATTGGACCATTCCAGTGACGTGGAGAGGGGGGATTTGCTGCATGGACAACAGCCTATCCTCCATACCTACTTTACCCAGGCTTCACACACTGGAGAGGACACTCTGTTCCAGAACCACCATTCAGAGCGTGACACCATAGTCTTCCAAGACTGAAGGATGCCAACAAGAGGTCATTGTTACTATGGGATCAGGGGTTGATTTGGCCGGGTGAGTCTTCTGATCGATGTGGTGCTCCACTGGGCTGGCTCCTGACGCCTGCCTTATGCTCTATCCTCAACCCATTCCTTATTTCACCCAGTGGGAATAGTCTGGGAGCAGGTATCTCCTCACTGTTGTGGGACTTTGCCTAAAGTCGAATAGTTTTATGAACTCTGCTGTGTTCGGTGCATTTCACACCCACCCACCTGAGGCCTCTTCAGGGAATTCAGGCAGAGGTTTCTGTCTCAGTTCCCCATCAGGGTACATCAGTGTGGAACTTATTGCTGTTGCCATCCCAGGCTGCACAGTAATAATCACCCTCATCTTCTGCCAGGGCCCCACTGATGGTGACATGGCCAGTGTTGCTGGAAGTGTCTTTGGAACCAGAGAAGCGGGAGGGGACCCCCGTACCTTGTAGCTTGCCAGATTCTGAATAATAATATAAGAGGAATCGTGGGGGATTCCCAGGCTTTTGTTGGTACCAGTATACAGTGTAGTCACTGATGCTGGTTCCACTGCTCCAGACACAAGGGAGTCGGACTGTATTCCCTGGTGATACTGATTCTGCTGAGGGTTGAGTCAACACAGGCTGAGAATCTGTGCCTGGAAAAAGAAGAATGGAGAAATGATCACTGACCACCACACTGGCCACCTTCACAGTGATTGTCAGGGATGACCGCTCTGCTCTTACCTGTGCTCCACAGCACTAAAAGGCTGAGAATGATTGACCAGAACATGCTGAATAAATCTGAGGTTCCAACAAGGACAAGAAACCACCACTGTGCTCTTGAAGTGCCCACAACGATCGTCTTTTATATCGGTCTGCTCAGCAGAGATGGGGCATCGGTGCTTGATATTATTGTCAGCTGTGATCTGCTTAGCCCTTAAATTTCCAGACATAGTTAAAGGCCAGATTCTTCAATTCAAACCAGATGCGACACCAGATGTTTCTACTGAAGAAGTCCCACTTGATTGATTGAATCACCCACCTGCTTCTCTCATCATATGCAGCTCTCCTTATTTTAGATGTTATATGCATTATACACACACACACACACACACACACACACACACACACACACATGCATATATCCTACCATTTGTTTAAACAATCTTGTCTTAACTGCTTTTTTTCTATCAATCTCAATCCATTCTTGAGCACCTCGAGTAGCCTCTGTGGTTAAATATTCAGTAAACCCATAGCTGACCAGTGTTCCAAAGTGCTTTCAAGGGCAGTCCCACCCAGAGCACACCACTGCAATCTAGTCAGTGCAGTGCAATCCTAAACTGCACTTGGGCCTGCGCGAGTCCCTTGGGCTGGCCCAGGAGGCTCGCAAATGTGCCATAAGGCACATTTCCGCCTCCTTGGGAGGACGCCGGGCCGGCAGACGGAGGTGCGCTGGCCTGCGGAGGCTGACACAAGCCTCCACGCCGGCTTCCTCAGTGAGCCTTGCGTTGGCCTGGCTGGGCCGGCACAAAGCTCTGGGGTAGGTGGGGAGGAGGCAGGAGGGAGGCGTTCCTGGGCGGTGGGAGGGCAGGCAGCGGGCGGCCCCGGAGGTGGGCAGATGGGATTTATGCTGGATCCCAACCCCCATTTCTGGGGAGTTTGAAGTGGCTTCAAGCTGCTCCACTCTCCTCGGACTTGTGACAACTCAGGAGGTGGCGCAAGTCCAAGGAGACCCATAGGAGCAAAGGCACTTTACCCGGAGGTAAGGGGAGAAGTTTCCCCTTGCCTCTGGTTAAGTCACTTTGGGCCCCTATCCTGCGCTAAATACAGCACAAGCCTCTTGGCTTGCCTGTTCCAGCACAGGGTAGGATTGCACCCTTAATGTTATAACTGCTTTTAATATTGTATTGTTTTTATGTCTTGATATTATTGTCAGCTGTCTCGAGTCTCCTTTGGTGTGGGAGAAAGGTGGGGAAAAAATACTATAAACAAACAAACAAATAAATAAATCTGGATGATGAGAAGGACTCAATAATCTAAAAGGAATAGATTAAACAACTTCACCTGAATTGTTGGCTTTAGAATTGCTGGTAATCCCATTTCTCCACAGATCTGTCCTAAGATGACCGTAGGAGGTCTGGGCTGGCTCTGACCGACAGTTTGAAGAATGCTGACGGTGTTTCTGTATCAGGTTTATCATGGATCCAGTCTCCAAGAGAGATGTGAAAGTTTCTTCCTGCCCCTTGAGGGTGCCTTAGGTGCTGTTGCTTCCATTGGAGCTGAGGGATCAGGGGTTGCGTTGACCAGATGGGCCTTCTGATGACCCATGGCCTACGTGCAGTCTGGTTGATACCTGACACCTCCCTTGTGCTCTGCCTTTAACCAACTTCATATTTTGCCCAAAAGGAATAGTTTGAAAACAGTCATCTTCTCATTATAATGGGACTCTGGCTAAGGCTGAATACTTACAGTAGCTCTGATGAGTTCTCCGCATCACAAACACACCCTCCTCAGGCCCCTTCAGGAGATGCAAGCAGAGGTTCTTGTCTCATTTCCCCATCAGGGAACATCACCGTATCACTGTGTCAGAGTGCACAAATATTGCTACCAGCAAGGACATTCAGCTACAGATTTTAAAGTGGCAGTTCCTCAAAGGGAAACTTCAAAGGAAGAACGGACAAAGAAACAACTGGGCTACAATTTACAGCAAGCTTTGACACCAGCGCAGGAGGTCTTGACTGAGACAGGATTTTTGTTTTTTAATTCATCTTGTTGCAGAGCGAATGTGTAACTGTGAATTGCCATCACGCTTCTAGAAACACAGAATCATAGAGTTGGAAGGAACCTAAAAGGTCATCTAGTCCAACCCCCTGCCTGTAGCAGGAAACCCTCCTAGAGCATCTGCTTGAAGATCTCCAGTGAGGGTGAATCCACCACCACCTCTCTTGGCAATCTGTTCCACTGACGAAGCATCCTTATTGCTTCTTGATGTCCAATCGAAATCTCCTCTCTTGCAGCTTCTACCCATTGGATCTAGTTCTACTGTTAGAGGCAGTTGAAAACAAATGTGTCCCTTCTTCCATATGGCAGCCCATCAGGTATAGAGTGCTGTCATATCCCCCCTCAGCCTTCTCTTCTCCAGGCTGAACAGGCCAAGTTGGACCCCGGAGGGAACGGTATTAACTTAAGTGGCACACGTGGTATCTTATCCTCCTTCCGGGTTCCAATCCACCTACACACGGCAACGCAGACATGGACTAGCAGGAAACACAGTGATGGTTAGATAGCCAGTGTTGCCAGAATTGTCTTTGGAGCCCGAGAATCGAGAGGGGACACCCGAATCTTTGCCTCTGCTTGATTCTGAGTAATACCATAAGAGGTATCTGGGGGGTTCCCTGGCTTTTGCTGGTACCAGTAAACATTGTAGTCACCGATACTGGCCCCTCTGTTCATGGCACAGGGAAGTCAGACTGTATTCCCCGGTGAGACCGATTCCATTGTGGGCTGAGTCAACACAGGCTGAGAATCCGTGCCTGGAAAAAGAGGAATGGAGAAATGATCACACTGGTTATACCTTCACAGTGATTGTCAGGGATGACCACTCTGCTCTCACCTGTGCCCCACATCACTAAAAGGCTGAGAATGAGAGGCCAGAGCATTCTGAATTGATCTGAGGTCCAACAAGGGCAGGACACAACAGCAGTGCTCTTAAATTCCCCACAACCATTGCCTTTTATATCCATCTGGTTTGCAGAGATGGGGCTTCTGAGCTCCTTCATAGTCTTCAGCTGCAATCTGATTGGCCCTTACAATTCCAGGCCTACTTCAAGGCAAGTTTCTTAAAGTCAAGCCAGATGTGGCATCAGATCTGTTTGTACTGAAGGGGTCCTGCTTGAATGAAACACCCACCTGCTTCTCTCATCATGCGCCTCACCGTATTTTGGATGTACATAGGTAGGGCAGGAGGTCTGATCTAGAGGGTAGAGCCTCCATTGCCTGAAGATTAACATCCACAAGGTCGCCAGTTCGAGGCCACCGGCACCGTGCGACCTTGAAGCAGCTGGCAAGCTGCAGCTAAGCTGTTCCATCTGCTCGGAGCGTGGGAGGATGGAGGCCAGAATGTTAAACCAGATCGGAGTGTAACACCTTGAATGTAGTGGTTCTTGAAAGAAAGAACCATATGATTCATGATTGAATGTGAACTTCAGCTGGTGAGGAGGCCAGGCTCAAAGACATTTCTTAGGTGATCAAAAATGTTCTGGTTAACTGCAAAGTTAATCAAGTGGCTCTTTAAGATGTGGCCTGGTTGACAGGCCTGAATTGGCTGGCCAAGCAAGGTATGGCTGGTCATGGTCTTATCCAGGGCACGGCTTCTCACGAGACAGCCAGTGAACAATGATGATGAAGTTCCAATGAACCAAAATGTGACCTTCACTCCAAAGGCCCATGGGACCTGATGCATTTGTGCCGAGTGCTACCATCGTCTATATTAGAGTTGCCACTTTCCTCATTGAACGTCAGCCCCTCCAAGAAGCTTTGCAAGGAGTTGATTCCAGCCTTTCCAGCCTTTCACGCATATTTGTTCCCACCCTGATTCTGCTTGCAAGTATTTGAGCAGGGGAAGTCAACACTGCAAACCCCCCCAAAACAAACAAACAAACAAACAAACAAACAAACAAACAAACAAACAAACAAACAAACAAACAAACAAACAAACAAACAAACAACAACTGGGTAGTATGTTTGCCCCACCTCTACTGATGATAAGCAAATGTCTTCCCTGAGTGCAGCATACTGGAGATGCATTTAGGTGGTTTGGCAACCTTCAGTCTCGAAAGACTATGGTATAAACCTACAGCACCCAGTATTCCCAGGCAGTCTCCCATCCAAGTACTAACCAGGCCTGACCCTGCTTAGCTTCCGAGATCAGACAAGATTGGGAGATAGTGTTCAGTATAGGGAGATGGTTGGCAACCTTCAGTCTCGAAAGGCTATGGTATAAGCCTACAGCACCCAGTATTCCCAGGCAGTCTCCCATCCAAGTACTAACCAGGCCTGACCCTGCTTAGCTTCTGAGATCAGACAAGATCGGGCATGTGCAGGGAAACATAAGGACTTTTCATTAGTACTGAACATAATTAGATAATGGAAAACCCTGGTCAGTTTCACCCCCATGGTGGCAGCCTGTCTCCAGGTTCCCGCCTTTGGGATTTTAACTGGGTTGGTTGTGACACTGAAACATTATTCCAAAACATTATTATGAGCCTTGCTTGGTTCATATTCTTGTGCATTTGAACTGAATTGCAGTGCTGGCAATCCCCAAGCTGTTTTTAATGGCCCAAAGCTAACTAATTCACTGCTCAGCCATGCCACACCTGCACCTCATCAGCTGTATCCCATAGGGGATTTTTGCCTGCTGGAGGTCTTTTTGGGGGAAGGGAACCCCTTGTCCTAGGCTAAGCCTCCAGAGTCACTACGGGTCAATCTGGACCTGCACCAGAGGACCATTGAATTCGGGGAGGAGAAAAGGCTGGAGCATCATCAGGTAAAAAGGCGTAACACTTGGCATGAACCCTCAGGCATCAGGAGATCTTGGGTTGGCTCTGGTTGATAGTTTTAAGAACCTTGATGGTGCTTCTGTATCAGGTCCATGATGAATTCAGTCTCCCTGTAGGGAATAGAACTTTGAGTTTCAGCCTGCCCCTTGGGTTCTACAAAGGGAATTGGTACTGAGGGGTCAGGGGTCACATTGGCCAGTTGGCCTTACTAATGGATGTGGACCCTTGGGTGGTGCCCCACCTGACTGACTCCTGACTCTAGCCTTGCGCTCTACCCAGAATGCATTTAAGAACATAAGAAGAGCTCTGCTGCATCAGGCCAAAGGGCCATCTAGTCCAGCGTCCTGTATCTCACAGAGGCCCACCAGATGGAGAGCACACAGGACCACAAGATGCTTGCCACTTCCCTGCATCTGGCTCTCTATTTACCCTCACACCCCCCAACGAGGACACCACAGTGACCAAGTTTTAATGCATGAACCTACTGAACATATGTCCCTCCCTCGCCAGTCTGGGGTAGGTGAAAAAATGTCTGCTTTGAATGCCATCATCTCTCTGCCTAAACGGAATAGTTTTATTAGCTCCAATGGGTTCAGGCCTAATAGGATTGGGGTGCCGGTCATATGCTTGCCTAAGGAGCTTGTTTCGCTCCTTAGGCAAAACCTGAAGGTGGCAGCAAAGCCCAAGAAATAGAAATGGCGGCAGGGCCTTCCAGCTTTCTCCTCCAAAGAACACCAGGGATTGAGATGGCAAATTATGACCAGCAGGGATCATTCACGGATGCAGCCCAGTATCCCCAGCAACAGAAAAGCTTCATCAACAGAAGTTGTGGGTTGCAGGTGTGTTGCATGTTTGACTGCAAGAGTGCAGTTCAGACACATCCCTTTGCAGACAGTGCCCCTTGGCAGCCCTATACAATAAGAGGGCAATTCAATAACTGATTACTCAGAAGTACTGTAGTTGTGGAGTGTGGTTCAGCTATTTTTACTGGTATGAAGAGACCTGGACAGGCCCCTTCTTTGTGCACTGTGATGGTTCCAGCAACAGAAGAGCAGGGATCCCAGATGGGTTCACTGCTTTCAAGTCAGGTACCACTGGCTATTTAACCATCACTAACATCCGTCCTGAAGATGAGGATGATTATTTTGGTACTGATGTGAAGGCCACCAGTGGTTTCATGTCCCCAAATAGTGCAGTCTGATGGGGAAGTGCAACGAAAACCTTTGCTCTTCCTCCACGCATGGTCAATCAATAACATTGAAAGAGGTTTGTCTTCTCTGTGCCAAACTCTAGTTCTTAGGTCAAGATCCCTAACAGCACAATTCTATACTCAGAAGTAAATGGGGCTTACTTCCAGGTGTGCATGGGATTGGGGCCTAACTGTCCAAATTTCAATTCATTGGAGTCTCTTTGCTTCCTTTGATCTGATCAGGAAGAAGAGCCTGCAGTCGCTGCTGGAGAAAAGGTCCCTCTTGTCCAGGGGTGTCCAAACTTCTTGGCAGGAGGGCCACATCATCTCTCTGACACTGTATGGTGGGCGGGTGGGGAAAAAAAGAATTAGTTTACATTTCAAATTTGAATAAATGTACATGAATAAATATATTAGAGGCGGAACTTATATGTATGAAGGTCTTGCAATAGCTCAAGGCCCATAAAAGTCCTTGCACAAAGCAAGGCTAGCATTTTCTTTGCTGCCACTGCTGCATCACAGACATGAAACAGCAAGCAGTGGAGGAAGCCCTCATCCTACAGCTTATGCAAGAGGTCAAACTGTCTCCCTCACACTGAGAGCCGTTGCATCAGGCCAGCATGGTCTTCAGCAAGTCTCCAGAGGGCCAGAGGCTCATTGGAGACTGGGGGCTCCCCACGGGCCTGATTGGGAGTCCCCGAGGGCTGCAAGTGGCCCCCGGGCCGGGTTTTGGGCACCCCTGCTCTTGTCCTAAGGGACTTTGCGATGAATGGCTTATCTCCCAGTACCAACCCTTAGTTTAAGAGGCAGAAGTGGTGAACCAATCCAGGGTTCTTTCTCCCCAGTTGCTGTAACCTTCACAGGGCACAAAGTGAGGGGAAAGAAAGAAAGAAAGAAAGAAAGAAAGAAAGAAAGAAAGAAAGAAAGAAAGAAAGAAAGAAAGAAAGAAAGAAAGAAAGAATCCTTACAGGTCTTAGTTTCATCTGTGCCCAAATGACTTAAACAACAGAGATGGTTAACAAGTCACCCCCAGTTAATAAAGTCATTCATACCCTCCCACCTTAAAAATAATCCCCACCCTGCAAACTTGATCTCCACTGATTGACGTGGTTTGAAAATCAATACTCCTGAGGGGAGGTGCTTCACTTCTAGCAAAGCAATGGGGCATTTGGTGGGCCACTGTGAGATACAGGAAGCTGGACTAGATGAGCCTATGGCCTGATCCAGTGGGGCTTTTCTTATGTTCTTATGACTGCAAACTAATTTGCATGATGGACTGCTCTCTGCTTCCTAGTATGTTTAAGAAAGAGCCAGGGATCCTGCCAGAGACCTACATTTGCTGCAAGCATTCAAATTCATCTTCCATTTAGCATGGCCTCCTTTCCCTCCTTGCTCTTCTCAGTTATTGTGCAGGTCAGGTTGTGGGGGGGTTAACATTATATACCAAACAAGTCAACAAGACTTCCTATTTTGTATTGGTCATAAAAACCGAGTAATTTTGTGATGCTTGCAAAAGTAGTGAAGATACACTAATGATGTGCCATATTTTGTGGGTTCCCCCCAATTCTTTCCTTTCATACAGGTTTCAATTCACATCCAACAGTGACTCAGTCGACTTCTGAGTCTGTATCTCTGGGACAAACAGTGAAAATCTTGAATCAATGCTTGAATCAATCTTGAAGTGCTTGAATCAATGGTTTGCAGCTCAATCTCCCTTATGCCACCTTGGGCATTTGCTTCTGCATGGGAAAGTTGGGCTATGAACCTTTGGAATGAATGAATGAATGAATGAATGAATGAATCATCTCCCCTTGCCAATGCATCCGTGACAATGGTGTGCACGTAGCCTCCCATTTAGTATCCTGGAGGCCTCCTACAGCTAAGGGAATATTTCTTCCCTTCATCCAGGGCAAGCTTCCACTGCCCCAATGGGTCTACTTGGATCTGCACCACCTCCTTTACTGACACAATTCCAAGTGGACTCATTCTGCACTGCTACCTTCACTTGATGAACAGCATGGCTTTTGTTTAGTGATGGGCAGGGACATCAGGGGAGTGTTTAAAGAGCGCTCCCTCTCTCTCTCTCTCTCTCTCTCTCTCTCTCTCTCTCTCTCTCTCTCGCACACTGCCACACCCACACTGGCAGCAGCTCTGTTTTTCCTATAGAGCCATGGCTGACTCAGGACGCGAGTCTTTTAGAGTCCCCAAAATGCTCTGGGCGACTTGGAAAGTCTACCCGCTAGGACTTGTTTTCAAGTCAAGTTAAAGGGGACAGAGACTCGTGACTGGACTCAAGTCAAGCCATGCTGAATTTTGCCCATCTCTGCTAACTCTTGGTGCAGGTCAGTTTCACTGTGTTCCCTAAGGATATTGATGCTGAGGCTGACTGAGAGAGGGTGGGCTGAGAACTGGAACCTGAAAAGAAAAAAAACCAGAGCAGAAATGATCACACTCAACTCACAAGTGTGCTGTGCTGTTCACAACACATTTGAGGGCTCTTATCTCTGCACCAGATCACAAAAAGGTTGTCAACAGGAAGCCAGAACATGATGAAGGGATCTGTGGCTTGGAGGAGAAAAAGATTCCAGCTTGGAACTGCCTTGAATATTTGTCCTTATATCTGTTCAGTGGGTGGAGGAGGCACATCTAGGCTCTGCCATCATCCTCATTGGCAATCCGTTAAGGTTTGGTCCTTGCAATCAGTGAGGGTACTTAACAGTGTTATGTGCTTTGCTTGTATGACTGGTGTTTTGCTCTGTTTTCATAATGCAGCTTCTGTCCTCCCATGTTTGTGGTCCGTTTGAAGAACTTTGGGGCCAATCTTGTGATTGAATCTCAGGGCGATCAAGATGTAAAGACCAGTTTCTCTTCAGACTTGTGGGGAAATCGGCCAACTCTGGTCACAGCTACTACCGGAGATACTTTCACCTGCCAACATGGCAGGAGTTGCAGTCCTAGGCAGGTCTACTCAGAAGTAAAGCCAAGGCTCGAAAAGTCTCACCTGCAGAAGGCAGGCATAAATGTGGTGTGCAGCTCCGGTAGCAGAAGGAAAAAACGACACAGAATCAACACATCACTCTTGTGAAGAGAGAACTAAATCCTTCATAAACAGAAGTTGTGGGTTTCAGATATTTTGCATGCTTGGGTGTAAAAGCCCAGTACAGATACATTCCATTCCAGGGAGCACCAAACATGTCACCTCACAGTTCTTGCACAAGAAACAGCGCAATCCAATAAGTGCTTACTTAGAAGTATTGCAAGTCACACTATGTTCGATGGGGTGCTCCCAGGTGAGCGTGGACAGGATTGCAGCCTCAGATTGATTTGACACACGTTCAGATGGAACACCGCATCATGCCTCCTGCCAGGAGGAAGATCATGGCCAGGGGAAGACTGCCCTGGTCTCCTCCACCAACTGGAGAAGGAACAGTGGCAGGGAGCTGGCCTCGCCTCACCTCCAGCTGTCGGTAAGTAGTTCAGGGACTGCAGAAGTGATCAGGGTGCAGCCATTGCTTTTGGCTGCCTACCAAAATGCGACAAAATGCTGCCGATCTCTGCATTTCAACATGTGTTTGGAAAGATGGAAAAAAGGTTTCTCTTGTCCTCCACACTTCCTTTCCAAAACTAGGGGTTGGGAGGAAGAGCAGCAGAGGTGAAAGTCCTGGCAGGTAAAGAGGGGTTGTAAGGCGCAAAGGGAGGGGGAAGCATTTGATGCAGTGTTTCGAGTGCCTGGAGAATGTTCAAACAGGACCTACCATGTTTTGTGATTGTAATCAGACTTGATTCTGACACTGTCCAAAATGAGGGCTCACTGGATTGTCATTAGCTTAAGATTCTAATATTTGCTCCATTAGTAATATGTTTTTAAGGAAACTCTGGTGGGATATGCCCCTCTTTGCACCCCTACCAGACCCCTGAGGGTGCATTGGGTGGTACCGGTGCCATTGGTCCTGAGGGGTCAAAGGCCATGTTGGCCAAATGGGCCTTTCTGGTGGATGTGGGCCGTCGGCTGGTGCAGTGTTTCAAGAGCCAGGAGAACGTAGTCTATTCTGAACAGGACCTACTATATTTTGTGATTGTAATCAGACTTGATTCTGACACTGTCCAAAATGAGGGATTGTCATTAGCTTAAGATTCTAATATTTGCTCCATTAGTAATATGTTTTTAAGGAAACTCTGGTGGGATATGCCCCTCTTTGCACCCCTACCAGACCCCTGAGGGTGCATTGGGTGGTACCGGTGCCATTGGTCCTGAGGGGTCAAAGGCCATGTTGGCCAAATGGGCCTTTCTGGTGGATGTGGGCCGTCGGCTGGTGCAGTGTTTCAAGAGCCAGGAGAACGTAGTCTATTCTGAACAGGACCTACTATATTTTGTGATTGTAATCAGACTTGATTCTGACACTGTCCAAAATGAGGGATTGTCATTAGCTTAAGATTCTAACATTTGCTCCATTAGTAATATGTTTTTAAGGAAACTCTGGTGGGATATGCCCCTCTTTGCACCCCTACCAGACCCCTGAGGGTGCATTGGGTGGTACCGGTGCCATTGGTCCTGAGGGGTCAAAGGCCATGTTGGCCAAATGGGCCTTTCTGGTGGATGTGGGCCGTCGGCTGGTGCAGTGTTTCAAGAGCCAGGAGAACGTAGTCTATTCTGAACAGGACCTACTATATTTTGTGATTGTAATCAGACTTGATTCTGACACTGTCCAAAATGAGGGATTGTCATTAGCTTAAGATTCTAACATTTGCTCCATTAGTAATATGTTTTTAAGGAAACTCTGGTGGGATATGCCCCTCTTTGCACCCCTACCAGACCCCTGAGGGTGCATTGGGTGGTACCGGTGCCATTGGTCCTGAGGGGTCAAAGGCCATGTTGGCCAAATGGGCCTTTCTGGTGGATGTGGGCCGTCGGCTGGTGCAGTGTTTCAAGAGCCAGGAGAACGTAGTCTATTCTGAACAGGACCTACCATATTTTGTGATTGTAATCAGACTTGATTCTGACACTGTCCAAAATGAGGGATTGTCATTAGCTTAAGATTCTAACATTTGCTCCATCACTACCATGTTTTTAAGGAAACTCTAGTGGGATATTGCTACCAAAAGGGGCTGTTTTGTTTAGGGGAATTATTACACTGGCCTTATTGGAACCTTAGGATCGTAGGCTAGATAACAAGACGGTGTAATGCAGAGAAATTTCCTTTTGCTTAAAGAGGAGACTGAGAGAAAGATGAGCGCTTTCCACATGCGCTGCCTCCGACGCATCCTCGGCATCACCTGGCAGGACAAAGTTCCAAACAACACAGTCCTGGAACGTGCTGGAATCCCTAGCATGTATTCACTGCTGAAACAGAGACGCCTGCGTTGGCTTGGTCATGTCGTGAGAATGGATGATGGCCGGATCCCAAAGGATCTCCTCTATGGAGAACTTGTGCAAGGAAAGCGCCCTACAGGTAGACCACAGCTGCGATACAAGGACATCTGCAAGAGGGATCTGAAGGCCTTAGGGATGGACCTCAACAAGTGGGAAACCCTGGCCTCTGAGCAGCCCGCTTGGAGGCAGGCTGTGCAGCATGGCCTTTCCCAGTTTGAAGAGACACTTTGCCAACAGTCTGAGGCTAAGAGGCAAAGAAGGAAGGCCCATAGCTAGGGAGACAGACCAGGGACAGACTGCACTTGCTCCCGGTGTGGAAGGGATTGTCACTCCCGGATTGGCCTTTTCAGCCACACTAGACGCTGTGCCAGAACCACCTTTCAGAGCGCGATACCATAGTCTTTCGAGACTGAAGGTTGCCAATACAATACAATATAGTTTTATTACAAAAGCACAAAAGTAAACATAATGCACATGGAGAAATGATAAGTGTATGTTTCTTGGTCCTAGTACTTGAATCTAGTGTACCTAGCTTTCATGGTGGTTGTGTGTAAAGAGTATTTGGAGCATCCGAGGAAATTAGAAAAAGGAAAGGTTGTAGGGAAGGATTTTAGGGGTCCCTGATCTGCCAACTCCAGCTGCTAACTAAAGATGGGGAGGGAAGGGGAGAAAAAGGGGGGGGAGAAGGGAAAGAGTTCCAGGCGCAAGATAGTTACCTGTCCTGTAGAGCAGTTGGGGGGGGAGAGTCCTGTGAAGAGGACCCTCTGACGCAACACAAATGTGTTGGTCCTTGGAGAGGGAGCGAGAGCATGTGAGAGGAAGCCCTCTCTTAAAAAGAGGTTTGGAGATGGTGCTGAGCTGGATGGTAGCTTGATTACTACCACACAGCAGGGTGCTTCGAGTGTGTAAAACATTGAAAGGATCAGGATGTCCCTTATCAGCAAAATTCAATGGGGTCTATGGCTGGCTTCCTAGATGGAGGAACTTAAACAATACAATGAATCAGCAACACAAGAAGGCAGTTCACGTTTGCATACAGGACTTAAACAGTGATTGGGTTGAAACAATACAATGAATACAGTAATGTAGGAGACACTTAAACAATGATTTAAGATGCCAGACTTCTTCCCATAATGTGTGACCGTGGGGTGGTGGTGGTTGTGTAACCCTGAGCTTGTGACTTGACCAGAGTTTTGGAAATGTGGCCTGTGTGAGAAGTTTAGCCTGCATGATCTTTTAGTCCATAGTAACATAACCAGATATAGAGAGAAAATCACAACTAAAAGGGAAAAGGGGATTTTCATGTAACATATGCCCCTCTTTGCACCCCTGCCAAACCCCTGAGGGTGCATTGGGTGGTACCACAGCCATTGGTCCTGAGTGTTCAAAGGCCATGTTGGCCAGATGGGGCTTTCTGGTAGATGTGGGCCCTCAGCTGGTGCCCCACCTGGCTGACTCCTGACAACAACCTTGAGCTCCACCCATAACCCATTTCCTCTTTCACCCAACAGGAAAAAATTGAAAGCAGTCAGCATCTCATAGTTATGGGACCCTGTCTAAGGTTGAATAGTTTCAGGAGCTCTGATGTGTTCTCTGCATCTCACGCACGCCTCCTTCAGGTCCCTTCAGGGAATCCAGGCAGAGGTTTTTATCTCATTTCCCCATCTGGGCACATCACTGTGACACGCATTGCTGTGCCACACAGCACAGTAATAGTCGGCCTCATCTTCTGCCAGGGCCCCACTGATGGTTAAATGGCAAGTGTTGCTGGAGGTGTCTTTGGAGCCAGAGAAGCGGGAGGGGACCCCAGAACCTTGGTGCTTGCTGGATTCGGAATCATAGTATAAGAGGAATCGTGGGGGATTCTCAGGCTTCTGCTGGTACCAGTATACAGTAGAGCCACTGATGCTGTACCCACTGCTCATAGTGCAGGCCAGTTTCACAGTGTTCCCTAAGGATATTGATGCTGATGCTGGCTGAGAGAGGGTGAGCTGAGAGCTGGAACCTGGAAAAAGAACAGAGCAGAAATTTTTATGCTCAGCCCACAAGTGGGCCGCACTGACCTCCACAGCACATTTGAGGGCTCTCACCTCTGCACCAGACCAGGACAAGGCTGACAACAGGAAGCCAGAACATGGTGAAGAGATCTGAGGCTTGGGGGAGAAAAAGGTTATAACACCCAATCTTGGAACTGCCTTGAATATTTGTCCTTTATATCTGTCTAGCAGGTGGAGGAGGCACATCATGGCCCTGCCTTCATCCTCACTAGGGGTTGCTTGATTGGTCCTTGCAATCATGTGGATGTGGACATTAAAGGTGATGTGCTAAGCATGTGGAAGTGATGTTTCATTCTGTTTTCATCATGCAACTTCTGCCCTCCCATATTTGTGCTTCATTTCCAGAACTTTGGGTCCAATCTTGTGATTGAATCTGGGGGGACGGGGGACGGGGACGGACAACAAGATGTCAAGACCAATTTCATTTCAGACTTGTGCGGAAAATGACCAGCTATGATCTAAGCCAGGGGTGCTCAAACTTTCAACTTTAGGGATGCTGGACCTTTAACAAGTGTATAGAAGAGAGAATTTCAGCAGGTGTAGCTTGTCATCTGTGGGATGACAAGTTGCACCTGCTGCAATTCTCTCTTCTATACACTTGTTAAAGGTCCAGCATCCCTAAAGTTGAAAGTTTGAGCACCCCTGATCTAAGCTATTCCTGAAGATTCTTTCACCTCCCAGCAGGAGAGGAGGTGTAATCCTATGCAGGTCTACTCAGAAGTAAAGCCAAGGCTTGAAAAGGCAAACTGTCACCAGTCGAGGCCTGGCTTAGATGTGGTGAGCAGCTCCAGGAGCAGAAGGAAGAGACAACAAGGAATCAACCCCTCATTCTTGAGAAATCCTTCATAAACAGAAGTTGTGGGTTTCAGATATTTGCACGCTTGGGTGCAAGAGAACAGTTCAGATAAATTCCATTCCGGGGAGCACCAAACATGTCAGCTCACAGTTCTGGCACAAGAAACTGCGCAATCCATTAAGTGCTTACTCAGAAGTATTGTATGTCGCGCTATGTTTGATGGGGCTAAATCCCAGGTGAATGTGGACAGGATTGCAGCCTCATAGATTGATTGGACACATGTCCAGATGGAAACACCCCATCAGGCCTCCCACCAGGAGGAAGATCATGGCCAGGGGAGGACTGGCCTGGTCTCATCCACCAACTGTAGAAGGAGCAATGGCAGAGAGCTTGCCTCTCCTCACCTCCAGCTGTCAGTAAGTAGTTCAGGGATTGCAGAAGTGATCAGGGTGCAGCCACTGGTTTCGGGCACCTACCAAAATGTGACAAGCTGCTGATCTCTGCGTTTCTACATGTGTTTAACATCCACTCTGAAAACCCTTTGGTCAAAAGATGGGCTGTAACCACTCCAAAGAAACCAACCTATGGGTTACCGATCTGTGCATTTGTGTGGGTGTTTTAAATTCTTAGGGTAATTCGCTGCGACACATCCTGCAAATCATGTGGTCAAAAGATGGGGAATAAACACGCCAATTAACCAAACCAATAAACAAAATAACTTTGCATGGTGCTGATCCAGATTAATTGGACTGCATGTCAGACTCGTTCCCTCGTCATCCCGAAGATCACATTGGAAAGGTGGAAAAAGTTTCTCTTGTCCTTCACACTTCCTCTTCATTTCCAAGTCTAGGGGGTGGGAGGAAGAGAAGCAGAGGTGACACTGACAGTCCTGGCACGTAAGGAGGGGTCACAAGGCACATAGGAAGGGTGAAGCATTTGGTGCAACCTTTCAGGAGCCTGGAGAATATGGTCTAGTCCAAAAAAGACCTACCATGTTTTGTGATTGTAATCAGACATGATTTAGACATTGTCCAAAATGAGAGCTGACTGGATAGTCATTAGCTTAAGATTCTAACATTTGCTCTCTCAGTACCATGTTTTAAAGGAAACTCTGGTGGGATAAGACCCTCTTTGCACCCCTGCCAAACCCCTGAGGGTACATTGGGTAGTCCTGATGGGTCATAGGCCATGTGGGCCTTTCTGGTAGATGTGGGCCCTCAGCTGGTGCCCCACCTGGCTGACTCCTGACAACAACCTTGTGCTCCACCTGTAACCCATTTCCTCTTTCACCCAACAGGAAGAGATTGAAAGCAGGCATCATCTCATAGTTATGGGACTCTGTCTAAGGTTGAATAGTTTCAGGAGCTCTGATGTGTTCTCTGCATCGCACGCATGCCTCCTTCAGATCCCTTCAGGGAATCCAAGTAGAGGTTTTTGTCTCATTTCCCTATCTGGGCACATCACTGTGACACGCGTTGCTGTGCCACACAGCACAGTAATAGTCGGCCTCATCTTCTGCCAGGGCCCCACTGATGGTTAAATGGCAAGTGTTGCTGGAGGTGTCTTTGGAGCCAGAGAAACGGGAGGGGACCCCAGAACCCTGGTGCTTGCTGGACTCTGAATAATAATATAAGAGGAATCGTGGGGAATTCCCAGGCTTCTGTTGGAACCAGGATACAGTAGAGCCACTGATGCTGCTCCCACTGCTCATAGTGCAGGCCAATTTTGCCGTGTTCCCTAAGGATATTGATTCTGATGCTGGCTGAGAGAGGGTGGGCTGAGAGCTGGAACCTGGGAAAAAAACAGAGCAGAGATCATCACACTCAGCTCCCAAGTGAGCCACACTGATCTTCACAACACACTCAAGGGCTCTCACCTCTGCACCAGAACAGGACGAGGCTGGCAACGGGAAGCCAGAACATGGTGAAGAGATCTGTGGATTGGAGGAGAAAAAGGTTATAACACCCAGTCATTGAACTGCCTTCAATATTTGTTCTTTATATCTGTCCAGTGGGTGGAGGAGGCACATCCAGGCCCCTCCTTCATCCTCGTGAGCAATTGCTTGATTGGTCCTTACAATCATGGGGGTACTTAAAAGGCGTGTGTGTAGAAGTGATGTTTCATTCTGTTTTCATATTACAACTTCTGCCCTCCCATCTTTCTGCTCCGTTTCAAGACCTTTGGGCCCAATCTTATGATTGAATCTCAGGGGGGACAAGATGTCAAGACCAATTTCATTTCAGACTTGTGAGGTAAATGACCTGCTGTGACCTAAGCTATTCCTGAAGATTCTTTCACCTCCCAGCAGGACAGCGAGTATAATCCTATGCAGGTCTACTCAGAAGTAAAGACAAGGCTCGAGAAGGCAAACTGTCACCAGTCGAGGTCAGGTTTAGATGTGGTGCGCAGCTCCGGTAGCAGAAGGAAGAGACGACAAAGAATCAACCCCTCATTCTTGTGAAGTGAGAAATTCTTTATAAACAGATGTTGTGGGTTTCAGATATTTTGCATGCTTGAGTGCAAGAGAACAGTTCAGATATATGCCATTCCAGAGAGTGCCAAACATGTCAACTCACAGTTCCTACACAAGAAACAGTGCAGTCCAATAAGCACTTATTCAGAAGTATTGTATGTCGCACTATGTTTGATGATGGGGCTGACTCCTAGGTGAGCATGGATAGGACTGCAGCCCCATAGATTGATTGGACACACATTGAGATGGAAGCACCCTGCCACGCCTCCTAGCAGGAGGAAGATTATGGCAAGGGGAAGACCATCCACCAACTGGAGAAGGAGCAGTGGCAGGGTGGCTTCTTCTCACCTCCAGCTGCCAGTTGCTCAGGGGCTGTAGCAACCTCTGGGTTCTGCCACCCACCAAAATGCAAGAAGCTGGTGATATCTACATTTGTCTAGGAGTGGGTGCTTAATATTATTATAGAATTCATTGTAATTCACCCTGAAAACCAGCTCTACGTATCATCCCTGCCAGCCTCTTTTTTCTAATTTTTAAAATATTTTTCAAAAACAAATATAAAGAAACACACAACACAAAAAACAAAAACACACAAAAAAACATAACACACAAAAGAGGGTGCAGGAAATCATATATCATCATATATCTCTAAAACTAATAAATCATTACATATCTTAATGAATTTCCTCTTCTAAATTTACCTCTTAATATCATTTTTCATTCATCATTCATCTACTATATCATATCATATATATAATACAATCATCTAAATGCCCTATCATATATATCTAAAACTTCATTTTCAATGAAGCATAAAAAGGTTTCCATTGATCAATTTGTGTCGGTTTTTGTTGGTGATCCAAAATTTCTGAAAGTCTGTCCATTTCCACCACATTCATTATTTTCTCTTTCTCTTCTTCCTCACTCTCCATGGAACATATCTCAAAATTTTAACTTTATTGTCATCTGCTATCCATTCCTTTTCCTGTGAGGCTTTCAGTAATTTATCTCTGTAAAAGGTCCTGATGAATTTCACATAAGTTTCTATTGGTAATTCATATTTTCTCAGATAAAAAGTGCTCACTCTTCTCGGACCCAGTTCTTTAAATATCTCTTTCATCAATGTATCAATCCCACCTAATATTAATCTGGCAATCCGTTGTGACGTATCTTCTCCTTTCTCTTCTGGTATATTTTGTATCCTCACCGCTCGAGCTGCACTATTAGTTAATGGAAACTGAATTTCCATTAACGTTGCCTCTGCGTTGTGCTGATTTTCTTCTACCTCCAATATTTTATCTTGATCTTTTCTTAGAAGTTCATCCAATTGTTTAGTTAAAGCATCTATGCTGGCTTGGGTCTGTACAGATTGGTTTATATGTTGCTGTACCATTGCCAACAGTTTTTCCATATTATCTTGCATAGTCTGTTTTCAGTCTTTCCCTTTTGATTCCTTTTGTATTAATTTTTCCCGTCTCCAATGCTGGCCATCTTCGGACTTTCATTATTTTAGCTGCCATCTTTTAAGACCACTAGATGTCCTCACTAAACACAAATCCAGTTCTTGCAATGTCTTTTTAAATCCACTAGATGTCAATGGTACACTGTTCTTGTTTAATTTTTGTTTCTTATCTACTGTGTTTATACTTGTAGCCTTGGCAACCGCATTCCTCAATCCACAAGAATGTCGAAACATCCAGCCGCACCCCCTAAAGATAGTAGCAAACCAAGGCAATAAACGCTCCAATGCACAAACTTTATCCAAGGACAGTTAATTTATAATCCACCAAAATTCAAAGTTATAAAGTTATAATTATATTTTCAGATAACCATAACAGGCTTGGTAAATCTCTTCTATGATTTCTCCGCACACCGATAAACAGCTGGGGGGGGGAATCTCCCCCCTCCTCTTCTTCTCATGGCAAGAAAGAACCAAATCAGGGAATCAAATTAATCAGTCCATGCCAGGCATACACAAACGGAGTAACACTTACTTAGGTCTTTCAACGTCTTTCCCTGCAGGGGCCTTCAGCTTGATTCAAAATGAATTCTTCACCATTGCTGCCTTAGACAGCGGAAAATCCTGGGAAAGCCCCCTGGCCGGGCTTTATCTCCTCAGGAATCATACCATCACATGGAAGAGTGTGTCTCTCCTGACAAACAATCCTTGGATCTCCTCGGATCCACAGTTTTTGGGAAAAAACAGAGTGCCTTTCAAGAGCCGGAGAAAGGCACGTCTGCTCAGTGCTGGCTGGCTGCTCCCCCTCCATCCCTGCCAGCCTCTTGAGGGCACATTGGGTGGTACCAGATTTGGTCAAAAGATGGAATATAACCACTCCAAATAAACAAACCAGCAAACGAAATAACTTTGGCTTGGTGCTGATCCATACTAGTTGGACTGCACTCTCACGCTCGAGATTAGAATTCCCCTCACCTCTTCATCCATCAGAGCGCTATGGAAAGGTGGAAAGAAGTTTCTCTTCTCCTCCACACGTCCTCTTCCTTTCCAAATCTAGGGGGCGGGAGGAGGAGAAGCAGGGGTGACAGCAAGAATCCTGGCAGGTAAGGAGGTGTCCCAAGGTGCACTATAATGGGGAAAGCATTGGATGCATTGCCTTGGGAGCCTGGAGAACATGATCTAATTCAAAAAGGGCCTAACGTGTTTTGTGCTTGCATGATTCAGCCACTGTCCAAAATGAGTTTGTTTGTTTGTTGGAATGGCATTAGCTTAAGATTCCCACATTTGCTGTATCAGAAGACGTCTGTTGAGGAAACCGGGGCAGGTGTAGCCCCTCAAGCCACCCTGTCAACCCCTTGAGGGTCTATTGGTGGTACCAGAGTCACTGGTACTGGGGGATCAGGGGTCAGGTTGACCAGATGGATCTTCTGATGGGGCTTGGTCTGTGCACAATCTGACTGACCATATACATCACCCTTGTGCTCTACCCATTTCCTCTTTCACTTAACAGGTATACATAGAAAGCAGTCACTGTTATGGAACACTGTCTAAGGCTGAATAGTTTCAGTCGCTCTGATGTGTTCCCTGCATCACACGCGCACCCTCCTCAGGCCCCCTCAGGGAATACAAGCAGAGGTTTTTGTCTCATTTCCCCATCAGGGCACATCAGTGTGGAACACTCTGCTACTGCCATCCCAGGTTGAACAGTAATAGTCCGCCTCGTCTTCTGCCAGGGCCCCACTGATGGTTAAATGACAAGTGTTGCTGGAGGTGTCTTTGGAGCCAGAGAAGCGAGAGGGGACCCCAGAACCCTGGTGCTTGCTGGACTCTGAATAATACTGTAATAGATATCGTGGCGAATTGTCCGGTTTCTGCTGGTACCAATTTACATAATAGCTACTGATGCTGGTTCCACTACTCATGGCACAGGCCAATTTTACTGTGTTTCCTGTAGGTGTTGATGCGGATGCTGGCTGAGAGAGGGTGGGCTGAGAGCTGGAACCTGGAAAAAGAACAGAGCAGAAATTATCACGGTCAGCCCACAACTGAGCCGCACTGACCTTCACAGCACATTTGAGGGCTCTCACCTCTGCACCAGACCAGGACAAGGCTGACAACGGGAAACCAGAACATGGTCAAGAGATCTGAGGTTCCAACAAGAACAGGAAACCAAAGCTGTGTTCTTGAACTCCCTACAACCAGGTCCTTTTATGTCAATCTGATTTGTGCTCCACCTTCATACCCTTCAACTGTAATCTGATTGGTTCTTATAATTCCAGACATAGTTAAAACCCATTTCTGCCCAGCCCACAGGTGTACACATTTCATCCCTGTTGCTTCAATGCAATGTTGGGCAGAAATGGTTTAAAGGCAAGATTCTTAGAGTCAAACCAGATGTGACATCAGACCTGTCTCTACTGAGGGAGTGCCACTGGAATGAACCACACACCTAAGATCCAAGACTGTCTTACTCAGTAGTAAGTCCCACGGTGTCCAATGGGGCTGACTCCCAGGTGAGTGTGTACAGGATTGCAGCCTCATAGAATGGCTGGACGCAAGCTCAGATGGCAATATCCCATCATGCCTCTCACCAGGGTGAACGTCACGGCGAAGGGAAGACTGTCCTGATCTGATCCATCCTGGCTGGAGAAGGAGCAGTTGGCAGGGAGCTGGCCTCTGCTCTCCTCCAGCTGCCAGGGATTGCAGAAGCGATCAGGAAGTAGCCTGGGGTCTGCCATCTGTTAGGAGGTAACTGGCTGCGGATCTGTGCGTTTTTGTGGAGGTGTGTAGGAGCCAGGATGTGTCACGGTTCAGGAGTTGGACTTAGACCTGGAAGATCCAGGTTCAAATCCCCACTCAGCCGAGAAGTCTCCTGGGTGACCTTCAGCCCCTCACTAAGTCTCAGCCTCACCTACCTCACAGGATTATTGTGAGGACAAAAGGATTCATGGACACCACCCTCAGCCACTGGGGGGAAGGGCAGTATAAAAATAGTAAAATTTACAGTAATTCACAGTAAACAGCTCTGAAAACCATTTGGTTCAAAGATGGGGTACAAACACTTCAAACAAACAAAATAACTTTGTCTTGGTGTTGATCCAGATTAATTGACCTGCACACTCAAGCTTCCTAGAATCCCCCTCTTCACCCACAACAGTGCATTGGGAAGACGGAAAGAAGTTTTTCATCTCCTCCACACTTCCTCTTCCTTTCCAAATGCAGGAGATGGGAGAAGAAGCAGCATAGGTGACATTGAGAGCCCTGCCAAGTAAGGAGGGGTTGCAAAGTGCATTGTAATGGGGGAGCATCTTGGACGGGCTCTGAAAGGGCCCAATATGCCCAGTGGTTGCGAGCTGTGATGATTGTCAGCCCAATCTTATGCATGCCTACTCAGAAGTAAGTCCCATTAGAGTTAATGGGGCTTACTCCCAGGAATGTGTGGATAGGATTGGGCTGTCAGTCACTATCGCAAAAAGAGGGCTTGTTGGAACGGCATTAGCTTAAGATGCCAACATGCTTTCTATGTGGTTCTCAAACTTTTAGCATTGGGACCCACTTTGTAGAATCTGTTGGGACCCACCGGAAGTGATTTCATGACTGGAAGTGACATCATCAAGCAGGAAGAATTTTAACCATCCTAGGCTGCAATCCTACCCACACTTATCCGGGAGTAAATCCCATTTACTATCATAGTTAAAAGCCTATACTTAGTAACCTGTTAAAAGTACAGAGCTGGAACATTTCCTCAAAACGCAGTCTCAATGACAGCATCAAGTCTAATATATTAAAAATAAATATTGAAATGAATGGAGACCCATCTGAAATTGGCTCGTGACCCATCTCGGGGGTCCTGCCCCACGGTTTGAGAAACACTGCTCTACCAGAACCAGTTTGTTGAGGAACCTGGGGCAGAATTAGCTCTGCATGGCACTGTGGCCAGCCCCATGAAGGTGGGTTGGGTGGTACCACAGCAGTGGGTACTGAGTCAGGGGTCAAGGGTCATGGTGGCTGGGAACCTTCTGATGGACAGGGGCTTCTGGCCGGTGCACAATTTAACTGATATCTGACACCCCTGATGTGCTATTCCTGGGAGAAAACTGTGATGAAACGAAAACACATCTTTCTGCACTTCTAACTTTTGGAAAACACCTAAATCTGCACAAAAATAAAACCGTTTTCTCCCACCTCTACCCTTAACGATTTTCCTCCTTCGCCCAACAGGAAGAGATTGAAAGCAGTCATCATCTCATAGTTAATGGGACCGTGTCTAAGGCTGAATAGTTTCAGGAGCTCTGATGTGTTTTCTGCATCGCACGAACACCTCCTTCAGGTCCCTTCGGGGAATCCAAGCAGAGGTTTTTGTCGCATTTCCCCATCAGGGCACATCAGTGTGGAACATGCTGCTACTGCTATCCCACATTGCACAGTAATAGTCAGCCTCGTCTACTGCCAGGGCCCCACTGATGGTTAAATGGCCAGTGTTGCTGGAGGTGTATCTGGAGCCAGAGAAGCGAGAGGGGACCCCAGAACCCTGGTGCTTGCTGGACTCTGAACGATAAAATAATAGGAATCGTGGGGAGTTCGCAGGCTTCTGTTGGAACCAGGATACAGTAGAGCCACTGATGCTGTACCCACTGTTCATAGTGCAGGCCAATTTTACTGTGTTCCCTAAGGATATTGATGCTGATGCTGGCTGAGAGAGGGTGGGCTGAGAGCTGGAACCTGGGAAAAGAAGAGAGCAGAAAAGATCACACTCAGCTCCCAAGTGAGCCGCACTTTCACCCAACAGGAAGAGATTGAAAGCAGGCCTCATCTCATAGTTATGGTACCCTTTCTAAGGTTGAATAGTTTCAGTAGCTCTGATGTGTTCTCTGCATCACACGCACACTCTCTTCAGGCCCCCTCAGGGAATCCAAGCAGAGGTTTCTGTCTCATTTCCTCATCAGGGCACATCACTGTGGCACGCACCACTGTGCCACACAGCACAGTAATAGTTGCCCTCATCTTCTGCCAGGGCCCCACTGATGGTTAAATGGCAAGTGTTGCTGGAAGCGTCTTTGGAGCCAGAGAAACGGGAGGGGACCCCAGAACCCTGGTGCTTGCTGGACTCTGAACGATAAAATAATAGGAATTGTGGGGAGTTCCCAGGCTTCAGTTGGAACCAGGATACAGTAGAGCCACTGATGCTGTACCCACTGCTCATAGTGCAGGCCAATTTCACTGTGTTCCCTAAGGATATTGATGCTCATGCTGGCTGAGAGAGGGTGGGCTGAGAGCTGGAACCTGGGAAAAGAACAGAGCAGAAATTATCACGCTCAGCCCACAACTGAGCAACACTGATCTTCGTAACACACTCAAAGGCTCTCACCTCTGCACCAGAACAGGACAAGGCTGACAACAGGAAGCCAGAACATGGTGAAGAGATCTGAGGCTCTCTTCTGAGGGGAGAAAAAGGTTATAACACCCAATCTTGGAACTGCCTTGAATATTTGTCCTTTATATCTGTCCAGTGGGTGGAGGTGGCACATCAAGGCCCCGCCTTCATCCCGACTAGGGGTTGCTTGATTGGTCCTTGCAAACATGTGGGTACTTAAAGGTTATGTGCTATGCATGGAGAAGTGATTTTTCATTCTGTTTTCATAATGCAACTTCTGCCCTCCCATATTTGTGCTCCGATTCAAGAAGTTTGGGTGACTGAATCTCAGTGGGAACATGACGTCAAGACCGGTTTCATTTCAGATTTGTGGAACGACTGGCCAACTGTGACCAAAGCTATTCCTTGGAGATACTCTCACCTCCCAACATGACAGAAGGTGCAAATTCTATGCATGTCTACTCAGAACTAAAGCCAAGGATAGAGAAGACAAGCTGTCACCAGCAGAGACCAGGTTTAGATGTGGTGAACAGCTCAGGTAGCAGAAGGAAGAGATGACAAAGAATCAACACATCACCCTTGCAGACAGATTAATAAATGTTGCATAAACACAAGTTGTGGGTTTCAGATATTTTGCATGTTCGGGTGCAAGAGTGCGGTTCAGATACATTCCATTCACGGAAGCACCAAATACATCATCTCCCAGTTCCTACACAAGTATCAGGGCAATCAAACAAGTTCTTACTCAGAAGTATTGAAAGTCACACTATGTTCAGGATCACCTGGCAGGACAAAGTTCCAAACAACACAGTCCAGGAACGAGCTGGAATCCCTAGCATGTATGCACTGATGAAACAGAGACGCCTGCGTTGGCTCGGTCATGTTGTGAGAATGGATGATGGCCAGATCCCAAAGAATCTCCTCTATGGAGAACTCGTGCAAAGAAAGCGTCCTACAGGTAGACCACAGCTGCGATACAAGGACATCTGCAAGAGGGATCTGAAGGCCTTAGGAGTGGACCTCAACAGGTGGGAAACCCTGGCCTCTGAGCAGCCCGCTTGGAGGCAGGCTGTGCAGCATGGCCTTTCCCAGTTTGAAGAGACACTTGGCCAACAGTCTGAGGCTAAGAGGCAAAGAAGGAAGGCCCATAGCCAGGGAGACAGACCAGGGACAGACTGCACTTGCTCCCGGTGTTGAAGGGATTGTCACTCCCGAATCGGCCTTTTCAGCCACACTAGATGCTGTCCCAGAACCACCATCCAGAGTGCGATACCATAGTCTTTCGAGACTGAAGGTTGCCAACTTGACTATGTTCGATGAGGCTGACTGATGAGTGTGAACAGAACTGCAGCTCGTAGATTCACATTCAGATGGAAGCACCCCATCATGCCTTCCACCAGGATGAACATCATGGCATGGGGAAGAGGGACCTGATCCCATCCACTGGTTAGAGGAGGAGGAGTGGCAGGGAGCTGGCTTCTCCTCACCTCCAGCTGCCGGTTGCTCAGGGACTGTAGCAACCTCTGGTCTCTGCCGCCCACCAAAATGCAGCAAGCTGGTGAACTCTACATTTGTCTATGAGTGGGTGTTTAATAATTTTATATCATTCTTTGTAATCCACCCTGAAAACCAGCTCCACATGGCATCCCTGCCAGCCCCTTAAGGGTGCATTGGGTGATACCAGAGTCATTGGTACTGAGGGGTCAGGGATCAGGTTGACCAGATGAACCTTCTGATGGATGTGGGGCTTGGCCTGTGTGCAATCTGACTGACCTTATAGACCACCCTTGTGCTCTACCCATTTCCTCTTTCACTTAAGAGGTATAGATTGAAAGCAGTGATTGTTATGGGACTCTGTCTAAGGCTGAATAGTTTCAGGAGCTCTGATGTGTTCTCTGCATCGCACGCACACCTCCTTCAGGTCCCTTCAGGGAATCCAAGCAGAGGTTATTGTCTCGTTTCCCCATCAGGGCACATCAGTGTGGAACATTTTGCTACTGCTATCCCAGGTTGAACAGTAATAGTCGGCCTCGTCTTCTGCCAGGGCCCCAATGATGGCTAAATGGCAAGTGTTGCTGGAGGCATCTTTGGAGCCAGAGAAGCGGGAGGGGACCCCTGTGCCTTGTTGCTTGCTGGACTCTGAAGCATAGTATAAGAGGAATCGTGAGGGATTCTCAGGCTTCTGTTGGTACCAGGATACAGCGTAGCTACTGATGGTGCTTCCACTGCTCATCGTGCAGGCCAGTTTCACAGTGTTCCCTAAGGATATTGATGCTGATGGTGGCTGAGAGAGGGTGGGCTGAGAGCTGGAACCTGGGAAAAGAACAGAGCAGAGATTATCTTGCTCAGCTCCCAAGTGAGCCGCACTGATCTTCGTGACACACTCAAGGGCTCTCACCTCTATACCAGACGAGGACAAGGCTGATAACAGGAAGCCAGAACATGCTGATTAGGTCTGAGGTCCCAACAAGACCAGGAAACCAAAGATCTGTTCTTGAAGTCCCTACAACCATGCCCTTTTATGTCAATCTGTGCTCCACCTTCATACCCTTCAGCGGCAATCTGATTGGCTCAAGGCTTAGTTAAAGGCAAGATTGTAAGAGTCAAACCAGATAAGACATCAGATCTATCTCTGTCATGGAAAAGTAAGAATTGGGGCTGTTTAAATAACAGCTGTAGGCTTTCTTCTCTCTTGACCTGAAATTGAGCCTATGACTGGGAACCTGAAAGCACCTGTGAGGCTAAGGAGTGAGTTATGCTACTCCTAAAATCTCCCCCATTTAGTAAGGAAGAGCTGAGCTTTCCTGGGTTTTGTTGAGTCTCTTGTTAGCTTGTATTGGGGAGAAAGACCTAACAGATGAGAATTAGTGTTTTCTTATTAGTCTTTTAGGTGTTTTATGCTATCAGTGTTTGTACCTTCTTAATACTATGTGCTTAAAGTCATTGGATGGAAATAAATTACCCTTCTGTAGTACTTGGATGGGAGACCACCTGGGAATATCGGGTGCTGTAGGCTTATACCATAGTCTTTCAAGACTGAAGGTTGCCATCCATCTCCCTATACTGAACACTATCTCCCAATCTTGTCTGATCTTAGAAGCTAAGCAAGGTCAGGCCTGGTTAGTTCTTGGATGGGAGACCGCCTGGGAATACCGGGTGCTGTAGGCTTCTACCATAGTCTTTCGAGACTGAAGATTGCCAACCTACTGCAGTTAGAAGACTTTATTTATTTATTTATATACCGCCTTTCTTTGGTCCTCAGATTTCTCGTCAGACTTTAATCCAAGGCGGTTTACATAGGCAGGCTGTTCTAAAGCCCATAGGGATTTTTACAATTGAATAGTTCTAGTCTTTCATAGAACCCCTTGTTCCAGTTGAATTCCTTCCCGGTTTGGCCTCTCTCTGGCCCTTCGCCTCCTACGCTCCATTTGACGGCAACTCCTCTCTGCCACCGAGGGTCAGCTCATCAGTATATCAGTGTGTCGTCAGTTCTCGGGTACTTCCGGTTGTTTCGAACTGGCAGCCTCAGATCTTCAGACCTACAAGGCGGCAGCTCTACCAACTGAGCCAGACCTCCTGCCCTTTAGGTTCATTCAGGTCCAGGTTGGATGGTATGTGGAAGTTGGAGACCCTTTCAACCACACAGTTGCCTCCACTCTATCTCCATGTTCCAATCAGTTTCGGGAAACCGGCCTCCTTCTTTTATCACCTGGAGTGCCCACAGGCTAGGAGAGCATTCACACTTGCAAGATGTAATGCTCTTCCATCAGCCGTGTTATCGGGCAGGTTCAGTGGTATTCCCTACTCAGAGAGGAAATGCAAGTGTGGTAGGGATTGTATTGAGACCATAACACATACCCTTTTCTACTGCCCACTTCATGACGTCTCATGCAAGAAATATCTAGGTCCTTTGCTAACTAGGATGCAGGGCTGGGAGGACTCAATCATGCTTCAGTCTCTCCTTTCCACACCTGACTCTGAGACCCTTGATAAGGTCACTGCCTTTTTATCTGGGGTAATTGCCAGGCAGAGCTCTGGAACTCTGGGCAGTATGTGAGGAAAAGACGGATGTCTATGTTGTGTTGTCTTTGTATATTTTTGTTTTGTTCTTTCTCTGTATTTTATGCCAATAAAGGTTTTTTACTGAACTGAACACACAGTTGCCTGTTATAGCAGAAGGGGGAAGGCTGTGTGTGATAATCTCTATTGAAGGAGTGTTACTTGAATGAATCTGCTTTTTTCTATCTCCCCCCCCCCCCCATACACACATTTTTAGGTTAAACAGTTGTCTTCACTGCTTTCCCCCTACCAATTTTATTGCATTCTTGAGCACCTTGAAATGCAATTCAATAGCCTTTCTGGTTAAATAAATAACTGACCAGTGTTCCAAAGTGCTTTCAAGAGCATCCCCATGTAGCCTCAAAAGCATCTCACAGTAATCTAATCTAGGGGTGATCACAGCATGGTAACTGTGGCCCAATCTGACCGACAGTGACATGCTCGAATGCTATGAAAACATCACATTTGTGACGCCTTAGCACTGGTTTGGAAAGAAAATGCATAATCGGGGAATGACTGTTGGTGTGTATGGCTTGGATAAATTTTGGGTGCAAAACAGCCAAGTGTGATGTGGGGTTTTGGACCTGGTTGGTGAGAAGGATCCAAGAATCCGAAAGGCATCCGTAGATCAAACAACTTCTCCCAGTTTGCTGACAACCTCATTTTCCTACAAGTTCAACCTGAGTTGGATGTAAATTTTCCCATCTAGCAGGGAAGAGCTGAAATGTGATTTCACCCCATGTTGACAAGAGGGCCGGTCCATTCAGGAGGACAACTGAAGCTGTCACATCGGGTGGCAGGTTGGTGGAGGGGGGGGGCAGTTCTTTGTCCACTTTCTTGCCCCCACTTGCTCCTTCTCCTCTTTCTACTCCCTGAATTAGAATTGAAAGAGGGAGAAAGAAAGAGGAAATATGAAGATAATATTGAACACTGGAGAACAGAGCAGAGGCTGGAGCACGATCTGGTCACGAGGGGCAGCATTCAGCATGCAGCCTGAAGCATCTGGAGGTCTTGGGCTGGCCCTTGTTGACTGTTTGGCCTAGATGATGTTTCTATAGCTGATCTGTGAAGGATTCAGTGTCCCTCATAAGAACATAAGAACATAAGAACAGCCCCACTGGATCAGGCCATAGGCCTATCTAGTCCAGCTTCCTGTATCTCACAGCGGCCCACCAAATGCCCCAGGGAGCACACCAGACAACAAGAAGACCTGCAAGGCTTTCTGGGAATTGTAGTTAAGAACATAAGAACAGCCCCACTGGATCAGGCCATAGGCCCATCTAGTCCAGCTTCCTGTATCTCACAGCGGCCCACCAAATGCCCCAGGGAGCACACCAGATAACAAGAGACCTCATCCTGGTGCCCTCCCCTGCATCTGGGGAGGGCATCTCCCCTGCATTCCCTCGAGGGAATCGAACTGAAGGTTCTTGTCTCATTTCCCCATTAGGGCACACCAGTGTGGAACGTGTTGCTATTGCCATGCCAGGTTCCACAGGAGTAGTCAGCCTCGTCTTCTGCCAGGGCTCCGGTGATGGTTAAGTAGCCAGTGTTGCTGGAGGCATCTTTGGAACCAGAGAAGCGAGAGGGGACCCCAGGGCCTTGGTGCTTGTTGGAATCTGAGTAATACCGTAGGATGTATTGTGGGGGGTTTCCTGGTTTCTGCTGGTACCAAAACATGTGGTAGCCATCAACTTTAGTCCCACTGCTCCAGACACAGGGAAGTCTGACTGTATTCCCCAGTGAGACCGATTCTGCTGCGGGCTGAGTCAACACAGGCTGTGCATTTGAACCTGGAAAAAGGAATATTGGAGAAGTGGTCATACTGATTGTCACTGGATAGTCATCGTAAATTTCACCTCCTCTCACCTGTGCACCCCAACACCAAAAAGCTGGCAACAGGAAGCCAAAACATGGCACTGAGATTGAGTATCTCAATGAGCAGATGAAATAAATCCAGTCAACTTGGAAGAACCTGCATGAGTTTCCCCTTATATTAGTACAACCCATGGGGGTGGAGTGTTTGTGCCCCACCTTCTTGTCAATCACCTGAGTGATTGACAAGGATACTTAAAGGCAGATTATGCTACCTTTCCCTGAGCCATCCATCACACTCTGCTTCTAACAGTGGCTTTTGAGTTGTAGGGCAGCAGTGCCAGAAATCTGGGGAGTGAGTGAATATTTGGGACTGAGCATCTTGTTTTGAGATCTTTGTGAATGTTCTTTTGTGGTGGCACCAGAGACATCAGATCCTGCCCTGATTCAATGGGTTGATCCAGTCCTATTAGTTTGACGGTTGTCCAAGTTCTTTTCCCCATCCTGCTTTCTGTTTCCGGTGGGTGGGAGCGAGCCCACGGGGGAGTTGCACTGCAAAGCATGGAGCAAAAGAATTTCCCACCTTTCCCCATTCCCGATTCAAACACAGGAGGATCTTTTTCAACAAACGGGGTGCTTGGAGAGTGTTGGAATAGGGGTTCAACACCACCTGTGAGACTCTGGGGGGCGGGAGCAGTGTATTGCCCTGCTGTCTGAGACCCCTTACCTATCCTCTGTGGTTCCAGTAGGAGGTATGTATGTATGTATGTATGTATGTATGTATGTATGTATTTATTTATTTATTTATACCACCATTCCTCCAAGGAGCTCAGAGTAGTGTACTGAGTTCCTCCCCTTCTTTTGTCCTCACAACAACTCTTATGAGGAAGGTCTTTGAGTAGCCCAGCCCCAGTGGTACCCAGGGCTGAGTGACATCACGGAGCAGCATTGTACTCACAACCCTCCCTGCCTGCGCTGTCACCTCTCCCCAGTGTATGTGCAACTCTCACCCCCCCCCAAAAAATGCTCCATTTGGAACCGTACATAGCTGAGAGTCGGTGGGCAGAAGGGTGGACTGATTTCATGGTGTTTGCTGTGCAACTAAGGGACCATTGCCACTCCCCCTCAGCAGAGATGGTGGAAGACCATCACTCACCTACGGACAGCGTGTACCCCTCTGCCCCCCCCTTAGCTACGCCACTGGAAGTAAGTGAGGCTGAGGGAAAAGTCCTTCCTTTCTTCCACGCGTTACTGTCCCGTTTTCCTGACCACCAAAGGAATGGCATCTTGGCCTTTCCACCCTTTTCCAACAGGGAGTTCTATGAAACATCATGTGGACAACTGCAGTGGCCTCACTAGGGTTTGCATCACCCGGTCTGGGAGACCAGTGCATCGCCCCCCAGGATGAACCTCCTCCCATGCACTGGACAGGGCACTGCCCCAGGTGGTGGGTGTGGTTATGCATCATTGCCCCCACCCACTGTGTTGCTTTGGTTATAACTTTTGATAGAATAGATCTATTTCAACACTGTGTGCTTCATTGCATTCTGCATGAAATTACGCATCGATTGATATATAACATGATGGTATTATTCGTGAATACCAAGGTTTTAAAAATTTTGGCCCATAAAGGTGTCACTGGTATGCACGTCACCCGGTGTGGCCCACACCCCTTGCACCCCCGCTAGTGACACCACTGGACAATGGCCTTCCTCAACCCCTCTCCAGTTACTACACAAATCAGTTGCAGGGTTTTATAGATGAAGGCTGCCCTCTAGTGGCTGTTGCAGGCACCATCTATTTGCAGGCACCATCGTTCATTAGCACCCCTGATCCTTTTATTGTAGCAGGTGGTGCATCAGCAAACTGAGTTCTTGTCTCGCTTCCTCCTGAGACTGCATCACCGTGAGTCGGGTGACCTTTGGGGAAGATGGCACAGTAATAAGCAGCCTCATCTCCTGCCGTGGCTCCCCCAATGGTTAAATGGCAGGTGTTAGTGGAGGTGTCTTTAGAAGCAGAGAATCGGGAGGGGACCCCAGAACCTTGGCCCTTTTCGGAATCCGATTTGTAGCGTAAGAGGTATAGTGGTGGGTTCCCAGGCTTCTGTTGATACCAGGATACGGTGTAGCTGTTGATGTTGAACCCACTGCTCAGGACACAGGCGAGTTTCTCTGTGTTCCCCAAGGACACCGATAGAGATGGGGGCTGAGTCAGTGTGGGGGGTGACTGTGCGTTGGAGCCTGGAAAAGAAGAGAGATTTGCTGAGATGATCCAGCTCAGCCCTGACTGCCCTCATCTTGGTGGCAATTCTCACATGCATTTAACCTGGACCTACCTGTGCCCTGCATCATGAAGAGGCTGAAAACAGGAAGCCAATACATGGTGAAGTGAGAGAGTCCAAAGGGGAAAATGAAGGTCTGACTGCCGGTTCCTTATTATATCCACCCAGTGTGGAGGGGGAGGAGCCACCTTCTCAGTCATCATCATCTCTAATCTGATTGGCCCGTGTGATTTTAAGGGTGCTTAAAAAAAGTCTGTGCCCTTCTTTGTTGACACAGCAGAACCAGGGGACATCCACTCGAATTGAGTAACGGGGGGAGTTAGAACAGATAAAAGAGAATATTTCTTTACCCAGCGTGTAATTAGTCCTCGGAACTCCTTGCCACAGGATGTGGGGATGGCATCTGAAGGCCTGGATGCTTTTCAAAGGGGATTGGATAGAGTGATGATAAAAAAGTCCATCACAGTGTACAAGCCATGATGGATATATGCAGCCTCCTGGTTTTAGAGGTAACCTATCTTGGAAGACCGGAGTGGCAACTGAATACACTATAGGGATTTTGTTGCATGTTCCCAGAAACATCTGGTGGGCTACTGTGAGATATAGGAAGCTGGACTAGGTGGGCCCTGGGCCTGATCCAATATGGCTCTTCTTATGTTCTTCGTTACCAGCAATGAGTAGGTGGCTGGACTAGATGACCTCCAAGGCACCTTCCAACTCTATTATTCTATGATTCTAAAACAACAGCGATTAAAGACCCTCTAATTCATTTCAGCATGTATTTCCATGAAGTGAAACAGACCACTGCATCAGATTCATGAAGTGAGACATTCAGTGTGTTCTGATATGGAGGGATATATAGGAATATATACAACACCAGAACCAGGGGACATGCACTAAAATTGAGTGTTAGGAGACACTCAAAAGGACAGACAAAAGAAAATATTTCTTTATCTTGCAGGTAGTTAGTCTGTGGAACTCCTTGCTACAGGAAGTGGTGATGGCATCTCGCCTGGATACCTTTAAGACGGGATTAGATAAATTTCTGGAGGAAAACTCCATCACAGGTTACAAGTCATGGCAGGTATGTGGAAGCTCCTGATTTTAGAAGTAGGCTACCTCAGAATACCAGATGTAGGGGAGGGCACCAGGACACAGGCTGTGTCTTGTTGGCTTGTGTACTCCCTGAAGCACATGGTGGGTCACTGTGAGATACAGGAAGCTGGACTAGACAGGCCTGTGGCCTGATCCAGCGGGGCTCTTCTTAGGTTCTTATGATACAGCAATGGGCCTTACTCCCATGGGAATGTGTGCAGAATTGCAGTAGATCTGATGGTCTCTCTCTGTTGGCTGCACGCCAAAGCCGAATCTCCTTAGGGAACCGAAACTGAGGTTCTTGTCTCACTTCCCCATTGAGCTGTGTCACTGTGAAACCTGCGCTGCCCGTCATAGTCAATTGCACAGTAATAATTGGCCTGGTCTTCAGCGAGGGTGCCAGTGATGGTTAAAAGACAGGTGTTACTGGCAGCGTCTTTGGAGCCCGAGAAACGCGAGGGCACCCCAGAGGCGTGATGTATGTTGGAAGGGGAATTATACCACAGGAGGTATCTAGGAGGGTTTCCAGGCTTCTGTTGGTACCAGAACACAGTATAGGCACTGATACTCATTCCTAGGTTCATGGCACAGGGCAGTTTCACGGTGTTCCCCGGCAGCACAGATACTGATGCCGGCTGGGTCAGCAGATGCTGAGCTCTGGAACCTAGGAAAAAAAGGTGATGGGAATAGTCACACCTACCACGCAAACCTAGACATCTTTACTCAGAAGTAAGCCCTAAGAAAGTGAACTTAATGGAACTCCTCTGCATGACAGTCCTTCAGGAACCAGCTTTCTCCTGAACTTTCTCCAGGCTGACCACAGCAAACTCCTTTAATTGTTCCCCAAAGGACTTGATTGCCAAAGACCAGCATAGAGATTCCTTTGGTTGCTACCCCAAACTCAACCACAAGCACCAAATAGGTGTCCTAATGTCCCCCACATCTTCTTGTCATGTATCAGATGCTCTCACCTGTGCACCAGATCACCAAGAGGCTGACGACATGAAGCCAGGACATGGTTGAAGGGATGTGGGGTCCTAATGAAAAAAAGGAGCAAAACTCAAGAGGCTGTGCAATAATAGCGGCACTTTTATATCCATCCTGTTTGTAGAGGTGGGTCTGCATCTCCACCCCACCTTTATGTTAACCAGCTCTTCTCTGATTGGTACTTGAGGCTTTTTATAGACTGGATGCCCCATTCCTTGGGCAGTGATGCTCCACTTGGCGCTGCAGGGAAGGGGTCTCTAAACTTTTCGGCTGAAGGTCTGCATCAAATATCTGACACAGTGTCGAGGGCCGGAAAAACAACAACAGTTATATGTAAAATTTAAATAAATACATTAGAAATGGAACTTAATGAATGAATGGGCTCAAATGTTCAGCACCATCTCAAAAAGACACCAACACACTTGGTGTGAACTTGGTGCTTGGTGCTCAGTGCTTGGGGTTCAGTGTGTCAACACACCAAGCACCAACACAACCCAAGATAGAAAGCACACACTTCAATGGACCCCCATTCCTCCACCCCTCAAGCACAACCCTGGTTGTGTTTGGTTAGCTAGGCCAGAGGCTCTTAGGGGATTAGAGGCTGGTCACAGGCTGCATCTGGCCCCCAGGCCAGGGTTTGGAGACCCCTACTCTAGGGCCAAAAGCAATGTGAGGTTGAGTGAAGGCAGACTGTTCAGCTGAATGGCAGGGGACACAGGAACAGCCAGATCACTCATGAGAGTGCCCCAAAGTATTCAGACTAATATTTTATCATTAGGAAAGTAATGCCAACCTTCCCCCATTGCAACCAACTCTCCTGCCCCCTTGCACACTCCTCTCCTCCACACTTCCCCATCCACTCAGTTCCCAGAATGTTCACTTTTTGAAACCCAGGGGACAGCAAAGAGGAGTTGCCAAATTGCGCAGGTGGGCATGGATAGTGGAACCCCCCTCACCAATCCACCACATGGGGGCCGCCTCCTATATCAGTCTAATATTGTCTCTCTCAAACTGGAGGCTGGGATCCAGGGTAACAGAAGTGCATTGAAAGTGGATTAAAGCTGTAGTGGAAATGCAGCCTTAATCCTGGTGACTAGAACCCCAGGCTGTCTAATGCACCTGCACTGAGGCAAGGCTGGTTTTGTTGTGATGGGTGATGTCTATCTTAGCTGTTTTGGTTCCTTTTCTAGGGGATGCTGGTGAATCCTTGGAATCATTAGGAGATGACCTATAGCTTGGAATGGAGGTGGGATCACCCATAAGGGAGGGAGAAGCTACAGGCATCATAGAAGAGCCATTTCCCCCCCCCCCAGGAAACTGGACTGAAAGAGCTCTCCTCTTGTTATTGTTATATTATTGTAATATCGTGTTATATTGTAATATTACAGTACAGGCATGCGCCACTTAACAATTGTTTGCTTAACAACGGACCGCATTTATGACGGTGGTCAAAGCACAGTACAGATGCTCTTAATGAGGCAATCACATCTCCCATAGCCTGCAGCAGAATGTCTGTTTATACAACAGAGGGGTTCTTAATGCAAAGAAGAGGTAATCTATCTCTAGTAGCCTGTGCGGCCAGCTAGTGTCTGGCAGGGAATGTCTGTTGACACAACAAAGGCAATAGATCGAAGTGAATGTTCACTTAATGACCTAATCGCATAACAACGGGGAATCAGAGAATGTATCCCCATCATCACAGTCTGAGGCAAAGAGGCAAAGAAGGAAGGCCCATAGCCAGGGAGACAGACCAGGGACAGACTGCACTTGCTCCCGGTGTGGAAGGGATTGTCACTCCTGAATCGGCCTTTTCAGCCACACTAGACGCTGTGCCAGAACCACCTTTCAGAGCGCGATACCATAGTCTTTCGGGACTGAAGGTTGCCAACATCCCCATCATTAAGTGGCGCACACCTGTATTGTAATATTATTACAATGTTTAATGGTTCGTGTTTAGTGATCAGTGAAGTTGGGGCCCGTTGAAAACCCAAACCCCTTTTCTCAGGTCTTGCTGGAATTTGTGGGCAATTTTTTGCTACAGTCAGGACTTATACACAAGAACTAGGACTTGATCTTTTAAAATATGGCATTTGTTTTTCCCGTTGAAAGAAAGTGAAGCCTTACATGGTTGTGAAGTGTTTTGTGTGGGAGTTTAGGTTGCCTACCGAGGTGGGCAAAATCACAAAGTGCAGAGTTCTGTTCTGTTCCTAAGCCATGCCTGTGGGATCTTGCTCCTGAGGCAGAACACTTTTGAAACTTAGAGCTTGCAAAGTTTCTGGATCTGTCTTAGAGGAACCCGCCAAGACTCTGCATGATGAACACAGAAGGTGGAACATCAAAAGCCTTTGGTGGGTTGAGGTTTTAGTCTCACTTCCCCCTCTGTCTGTCACGGTGTGCTGCTTGCTGTTGCTGTCCCACACCTGGCAGTAATAATCGGCCTCGTCTTCTACTTGGACCCTGGCAATGCTCAGCATGGCTGTGTCTCCAGAGTCAGAGTTCGAGAAGTGGTCTGGGATCCCTGTGGGCTTGCTGTACTCTGCATCTGTTGTATCATAATATACTGTGAGGACCGGGGGCTTGCCAGGTTTCTGCTGATATCAGGACACATAGCTCCTCTGAACGGCGTCCCCTCAGCATGTGATTTGGGCGTTTTGTTGCAGAGACACCGACACTGACGGAGGCTGCCTCAGCACATTTTGGGCAGAGGACCCTGCAAAAAGAAGAACATATCTCAGGACAGCTGAAATGGATGTCTGAGGTTGTGTCTCAAAGCTGTGGAGAAGAGACTCAGGCCAAGAAATGCCTCTTCCTGTTACCTGAGCAATGAATGAGGAGGAAGGCGAGCCAGATCATATTGGGAAGATAGAGAGAAGCTCCTCTTCCTTGGGCCAAAGAGTCTTTGTTTCCTTGAACCCTCCCCTTTCCTTTAAATGTCCACAGACCTTGCACCCGGCCCAACCATTCAAATCACTTCCTTTTCAAAAGCACTCCTTCTCTACTCCCCACCCACATGCAGAACTTATATAGAGGAGCAGCCCCCTCTGTTGCAAATGAGAAGTATTTTGCTTCAGACCACCTAATGGCCAACAAAGCCATGACAGTAGTTGGGAAGCAGAGACACAGAATCCAGGCGGATAGCCGATACGGTAGTTCAACCTGGTGGTCGAGAACATCCCTGTATTCAGGCCGCAGGTCCTTGACTCAGGTGATGCCAGGCAGGCATGTCTGAAGTTTGAAGCTCTTGGCTTCAAAGGTCCGCTTTTTGCTTTCTCTTTCCCCTCCAGGACTACACAGAGACAGCCTACCTGGACAAGAGACACAGCCGAACGTCAACACTGAAGTCTATCAGACATCCTTCCCACCAATTGTCTGGGAAGAAGGTGCAGAAAGTGAAGAACAGCAGGGTCCAAGCCATGATGGAGAGGTTAGCGTCCTCTGGGTACTGTCATGGTTGAGTGTGAAGAACTTGGTAGGACCCCACTGCCACCAGCCCAGGTCTTTTAGAGCCCTTTTAAGGTCTTTTCCAAAGGTTACTTTTATAATAAAGCTACGAAAAAGGAGCGACCACCCCACTGATTCTCAAAACGAGAGGAAGTTAAAACCAATAGATGTTTAATACTATAAGGAAAAGGGAACCGGGTGAAGACTCACAATTAGTGCAACCGAAAGGGTAGAATGAAAGTACTTTTACAAATAAGAAACACAATCAAGACATACGGACTTCAGATGGCTGCCAAGAACTTCCCAGAGAAAGGAAGGGAAATGAGGAACAAAACCCTCAGGGACACAAACACACAACTTCACCACATTGTCAAAGATGCACCAGCTTTCACTTAAAAGACCCAGGAGAACCTGAGATCTTCTACTATCTCTTTAGCATGGGGCATTCAGTGTGATATATGTGCCGATCTTTTGATTCTGTTCCTCTCTGTTTTTTAAAACCCCTGGGCAAGGAAGAGGAGGAGGAGGAGGAGGAGAAGTGGCTGAGTTTGGGAGAAGGAAGTGGGCACTAGAAAAACCCCACCAGTCCAGCCCCTGAGGCCGGTTCCTCTCTCACCCGGATGTATGGGCTTGCTATCTGAGCTTACAGGAAATTGAGAGGGAATAAATGCAGTGGCTGGACACCTTAAACAGAAAACATTTGTGTATCCCAGAGTTACAACACAGCGGTGATACACGTCTGCATATAAACCTTTGTGGACCCTTTATGAACTCTGCTCTGCTCTGATCAGTACTGTTAGCGTTCTGATGTCCTTGTACACCAATGAGCAGAAGATGTGTCAATGTGCACGAAGCCATGGTTTTTGCTCCTTAGTGTGTCCTGTTGCCCTTCGAGTCTTGCTGGAGAAGAACCAGGACATGGTCTTTCCTCTTGGAATGAGTGCAAATCCAGAGGGGAGGGAGGAATTCTGTGTGGGAGTTCAGGCTACTCCAAGGGGTGCACCTGGGGATCGCTGTTCATATCTGTTCTGTTCCTAAGTTCTGTTCCTAAGAGGTGCCTGTGGGATCTGGCTCCTCGCATTGGTCTTTGAGTGCATTTGGAGCACCTGGAACTTCTAGATCTGTTCTGGAGGAGGCTGCATGGTGAAGACAGAAGGGAGCTGCATGGCTTTTTGTGGAGGGAGGTTTTTGTCGCACTTCCCCCTCTGACTGTTTCACTGTGTGCTTCTGGCTGCTGCTGTCCCACACCTGGCAGTAATAATCAGCTTCATCGTCGACTTGGGCCCTGGCAATGCTCAGCGTGGCTGTGTTGCCAGAGCTGGAGCCGGAGAAACGGTCTGAGATCCCTGTGGCTCTGTTGCTATCTTTGTAGATAAGGAGTACTGGGGACCTGCTGGGTTTCTGCTGGTACCACTGCACATACTGGTTCTGAAGGTTGTCCCCAGAACAAGAGATCTGGGTGTCTTGTTGCAGAGGCACAGACACTGACGGAGGCTGCCTCAACACGTACTGGGCAAAGGACCCTGCAAAAAGAAGAGAATCTCTCAGGAAAGCGGCACTGGAGGCCTGAATGGCCATCTCCAAGATGCAGAGAAGCAACTTAGGCCAGGAAATGTCCCTTCATATTACCTGAGCAATGAATGAAGAGGAAGGCAAGGCAGATCATGATGGGAGAAGAGAGATGCTTGACTTCCTCAGGTAGAAAAGCTGTTGGTTTCTTGAGCCCTTCCCTTTTTATCTCCAGGGACCTTGCACGTAGCCCAACCATTCAAATCATTTCCTTCCCCAATATCTCTCCCTCCCCACCCACATGCATGATGAACACAGAGAATTATGACTGGCTCTTCTCTGTCTTGCCTATGCAAAAGAACTCTGATTAGAGCCCTGATCACCTCCAGGTTGTTGGGCTTTGGAAGGTGTCCATTTTCAAAATCATTTCATGGATCCTGCCTTTTTCCAAGTTCACGGGCTCCTCTTCTTTGGTTCTGCTCCCCAGGCAGAAGATTCACCTCCTTGTCAATTGGGCATCCCAGGTCTGTACGAATGAACTCACTGAAGGATCACACAAAAAGCAAAGCCACAAGAGGCAAGATGTGGTTAGAGATTAGAGGCCCTGCCCTGCCCCCGTGGATTGCACGGAGTGAAGTTAAAATAGCCCAAACTTTGTAGTCCAACACTGCCATTGAGAGACTGTAGCTGCCAGTGACATGCTTATTGGAGCCTTGTAGCTCTGCACTAGAAAGTTTGTTTTGACCTGTCAGATTATGTGGAGAGAAGAATACGTAAAGTTCACCTCCTCCAGAACAATGATCCTGAAGCTCAAGCAAACCATGAAAGCTCCCATGAATCTGGGTCCTGCATTTCATATGGGAAGCGTTTGCAGTGGGAGTTGTAGACCATGGTATTTCACAATTCCTCCTTGCCTAAGTGTCCCTGCACTTCCCCTTCCTAAATAAAATAAAATTTTACTCCCTTTGAAAAGAAGTGGAGCTTTGCAGGGGAGTGAGGAATATTGTGAAGGTCTGAAGGGTCCCCAATGAGTACCCAGGCCCAGGAATTCAGTTCCATTCCTCAGCAGTGCCTGTGGGATTGGCCTTGCACTGACCTTGGAGCATGTGCAACTTCTAGATCTGCTTTGGTTGAGGTTGCTAAGTCTCTGAAAGGCCAGCATAAAATGGGACAGGCATGGACTTTGGTAGGTAGAGGAAGTGCAACACACGAACCCCTCTGTCGATATCACTGTGAGCCGTGCTGTTGTCCCACATTTGGCAGCGAAAAGCGGCCTTGTCTTCTGATTTGGGCCCTGGTAATGTTCAGCATGGCTGTGTCACCAGACTCAGAGCCAGAGACACGGTCTGGGATCCCCGTGGGCTTGCTGTGTACACATTCTATAATATATTATAGAATAAAATGAGGGCTGGGGACTTGCCGGGGTTTCTGCTGGTACCAGGACACAAAGCTGCTCTGAAGGATGATCCCTGAGCAAGTGATTTGGGGGTTTTGTTGCAGAAACACAGACACTGACGGGGGGCTGCCTGAGCACAGTTTGGGCAGAGGACCCTGCAAAAAGAAGAACATATCTCAGGATAGCTGAAATGGATGTCTGAGGTTGAGTCTCAAAGCTGTGGAACACTCAGACCAAGAATCTTCCCTTCCTGTTACTGGAGCAATGAATGAGGAGGAAGGAGAGCTAGATCGTGATGGGAGATGAGACAGGAGCTTGACTTCCTTGGGCCAAAGAATCTTTGGTTCCTTGAGCCCTCCCATTCCCTTTTTCTCTCCAGGGTCCTTCCACCAGGCCCAGCCATTCAAATAATTTCCTCTTATGAAGCACACCCCTCTGGCCCCCACCCACACAGACAATCCATATAGAGGATGCTGATGGGCAGTTCCTTCTTTCAAACATTCTTATTACTTATTTTTATTTATTTGGAGCTTTCTGAACTGCCCTTTCTAGGTAACAGACCTGACTGCGGCTGCTGTGGCATCCTCTTCATCTCTGGTAAACCGCCAGGAGGATCATCTGACTGAAAGACACAGCCTGAAAATAAATAGGAACACCCCGGTGTGTAGAAATCCCACCATGACACAGCTCCTTCCTCCTCTCCAACTTGGGTGCTTCCATTCTGTGCCTGATCCCTCGAACCCCTTGGCAATTTCACAGCCCAGTCTGTCGAAACTGTCGAACCACAAGAAGGTCACTGGGGAATCATGCAAAGGCTAAACACACAAGAGAGCAAATTGGGCTGGAGTTTAATCCTCTGCCCTCTCCCAGTCCAATGTGCAGAGAGGATCTTATAATTTTCAATGGCTGGTGTGATGCAGCCATCTGGTGGCCATAGATGCCCATACCCCAGGGTTATTGGAGCCCTTTGGTTCAGCAACAAAAAAACATTTTTCAAACTGGCATAAGAACATAAGAACATAAGAACAGCCCCACTGGATCAGGCCATAGGCCCATCTAGTCCAGCTTCCTCTATCTCACAGCGGCCCACCAAATGCCCCAGGGAGCACACCAGATAACAAGAGACCTCATCCTGGTGCCCTCCCTTGCATCTGGCATTCTGACATAACCCATTTCTAAAATCAGGAGGTTGTGCATACACATCATGGCTTGTACCCCGTAATGGATTTTTCCTCCAGAAACTTGTCCAATCCCCTCTTAAAGGCGTCCAGGCCAGTCACCATCACCACATCCTGTGGCAAGGAGTTCCACAGACCAACCACACGCTGAGTAAAGAAATATTTTCTTCTGTCTGTCCTAACCCGCCCAACACTCAATTTTAGTGGATGTCCCCTGGTTCTGGTGTTATGTGAGAGTGTAAAGAGCATCTCCCTATCCACTCTGTCCATCCCCTGCATAATTTTGTATGTCTCAATCATGTCCCCCCTCAGGCGTCTCTTTTCTAGGCTGAAGAGGCCCAAACACCGTAGCCTTTCCTCATAAGGAAGGTGCCCCAGCCCCATAATCATCTTAGTCGCTCTCTTTTGCACATTTTCCATTTCCACGATGTCTTTTTTGAGATGCAGTGACCAGAACTGGACACAATACTCCAGGTGTGGCCTTACCATAGATTTGTACAGGTGTCTCTGTATAGGTTCATAGGTGTGGAGACTGCATGAAAGCCCGTCTCCTCCATAACAATGACCCTCGGGCTTAGTTTGATCATGGGAGCTCCAATGAAAACAAATCCTTCATTTCAAGTCTGTTGCATAGGCATGGAATTGGCCATCCATGCTGCTAGCCAAGAAGTATTAGATGCCTGGGATTCCATCCTGGTGTTAAAGAATGACACCTTCCTGTTATGTCTGGCTGGGCTGTTGGCAGGCTGTAGTGAAGTCATCACGATGTCTTGCAAGGCTGGAGGAGGCACCAGGAACCTTCATCCTGAACACTTCCGCTATCTGTAACCACACAGTACATGTAGGAATGTACAGTACATGAATATTTAAGCCCTGCTCTGAATGGCTCTGCATGAAGCCCAGTCTGATCAGAGTTCCCCAGTAGACTTGCAATCAACGTACCAAATATGTGAGAGCCAGGAGGGTGTAGTGTTTGGGGAGCAGGATGTGGAAGATCCAGGTTCAAAACCCTGCTAGGCCAAAAAGCTTCCTGGGTGACCATGTGCCTGTCACTGTCTCTCAGTCTCACCTCCCTTACAGGGTTGTTGTGAGGACAAAAGGAGGGAAGGAACCATGTACATCACCCTGAGTTCCTAGGAGGAAGGGTGGTTTTAAAATATGGAATCAAACAACCAGCAAGCAAACAAATAAGGGCGCATCCTAACCCCTTATGTCAGTGCTTTCCAGCACTGGCATAGCCATGCCAATGGAAGGTGTGCTGTATCCTGCAGTTGGGTGTCACTAACAGAAGCCACCTCAGAACAAGGGAATGTTTGTTCCCTTACCTCTGAACTGCACTGCCTTTATGTCAGTGCTGGAAAGCACTAAGCGGTTAGGATTGCGCCTTAAATGTGTACAGTATGTGCATGTAACTCATCCCTCTGCCAGCGTGAAACAAGCCATTGCTTTGCTTTGTAAAATGCGCCCACCACTTTCGTGAATTGCACCTTAAATGTGGACCACAATCTCTGTACTCAAGCCAGAATTACAGCTTTGCAGGGTAAGTATGACAGGTACAGGTAAGTATTTAAACCTGTGCGTACAAGCCTCTCTAAGAACTCTTCTCGGATCAGCCTTCCTAGGAACACGCAAACAAATGTGGGAAGTATGTGCAATTGGGTCTCCATCAACTATTCTGCCAGTGCGCAAGAAGCTATTGCTTTGGCTTTGAAACACATGTCATGGTCCTTCAAAGAAATGAGAGCTGCTTTTAAGTATAGTGCTTGTTTTGGGTTGTAAAGAACTGCAGCACTAGAGGGGGTCGATGTATAATGTGTGGGAGTTCAGGCTGGCCAAAGAAGTGGGCAGAGTCTCCGAGCCTGTGGATGGAGTTTGGTGCTGCTCCTAAGAATGAGATCTTCTACCTCACACTGGTCTTTCCCTGAACTGGAGGCACCTGAGTCTGTATTGCTGGGGGCTGAACAAACTCTGCAGCATCAACTGAAAAGAGGAAGAAATGCTTGGAGGGAGGTTTTTGTCACGCTTCCCCCTCTGTCTTGTCACCGTGAGCCATGCTGCTGTCCCACACCTGGCAGTAATAATCGGCCTCGTCTTCTGCTTGGGCCCTGGCAATGCTCAGCGTGGCCGTGTTGCCAGAGTTGGAGCCGGAGAAACGGTCTGAGATCCCCGAGGGTCTTCTACTATCACCGTATATAATGAGGCCTGGCGGCTTGCCTTCTTTCTGCTGATACCAGTGCACACTCTTGCTCCCAATGTTGTCTCCTAAACAAGAGATTTGGATGGTTTGTTGCAGGGGCACCGACACGGATGGAGGCTGCCTCACCGCATACTGGGCAAAGGAACCTGAAAAAAATGAAGACAAGAAAATGCTAAGTTTCATGATAAGTTGTTTATTTCAGGTCATTTCTCCAAGCTCTGGAAAAGTGAATCAGACTAAGGAATGTCCCGTTATATTACCTGAGCAGTGAGCAAAGAGGAAGGCCAGCCAGATCATGATGGAAAGAGAGAGAGAGGAGCTTGAGTTCCTCCAGCCCAAGAGTCTTTGAGTGCTCGACCCCCTCCACTTTCCCTTTTTATTTCCTGGGACCTTGCACCTGCCCAGGCCATTCAAATCAGTTCCTTTCCAGTATCTCTCCCCTCCCCATCTCCCCACCCACATGTATGAAAAGCACGGAGGACGGTGATGGGCCGTTCTGTGTTTTGCATGGGAGAGGTGCTTCCATTTGGAGCTCTGGGCACCTCTAATGTGTCCATTAATTGGAAAGTGGATCCAACATCCTGCTTAATCACATTTAAAAAAAAAAGATCATTCATCCTGCAGGAGGGAATCCCTTTAAAGCAGCAAGGGAACTTATCTGTGTTTAAAACGGATGAAAATATCGTTAAATTTCCCCTAAGTAACCAGATAGAAGACCTATTTCTAATGCCATTATTTATTGAATGAATAGATGTCCGTACTACCAATTGCAGGTATAAATATCAAATCCTATAACTATAGCTTCTTATGCAAACGTGTGTATGAAATTAAAAATCAATCAAATAGCACTGTAGATAAGAAGGCTTTCTTTACAGCCCTTTCTAGGTAACAGATCTGGCTGCGGCTGCTGTGGCATCCTATTCATCTCTGGTAAACCGCCAGGAGGATCATCTGACTGAAAGACACAGCCTGAAAATAAATAGGAACACCCCGGTGTGTAGAAACCCCACCATGTCACAGCTCCTTCCTCCTCTCCAACTTGGGTGCTTCCATTCTGTGCCTGATCCCTCGAACCCCTTGGCAATTTCACAGCCCAGACTGTCGAAACTGTCGAACCACAAGAAGGTCACTGGGGAATCACACAAAGGCTAAATTCACAAGACAGCAAATTGGGCTGGAGTTTAATCCTCTGCCCTCTCCCAGTCCAATGTGCAGAGAGGATCTTCTAACTTTCAATGGCTGGTGTGATGCAGCCATCTAGTGGCCATAGCTGTCCATGCCCCAGGGTTATTGGAGCTCTTTGGTTCAGCCACAAAAAAGCATTTTTCAAACTGGCAGGTGTCTCTGTACAGGTTCATAGGTGTGGAGACTGCATGAAAGCCCGTTTCCTCCATAACAATGACCCTCCGGCTTAGTTTGATCGTGGGAGCTCCAATGAAAACAAACCCTTCATGTCAAGTCTGTTGCATAGGCATGGAATTGGCCATCCAGGCTGCTAGCCAAGAAGTATTAGATGTCTGGGATTCCATCCTGGTGTTAAAGAATGACACCTTCCTGTCATGTCCGGCTGGGCTGTTGGCAGGCTGTAGTGAAGTCATCACGATGTCTTGCAAGGCTGGAGGAGACACCAGGAACCTTCATCCTGAACACTTCCGCTATCTGTAGCCACACCGGAATGTACAGTACATGAATATTTAATCCCCGCTCTAAATGGCTCTTCATGAAGCCCAGTCTGATCAGAGTTTCCCAGTAGACTTGCAATCAACGTACCAAATATGTGAGAGCCAGGAGGGTGTAGTGTTTGGGGAGCAGGATGTGGAAGATCCAGGTTCAAAACCCTGCTAGGCCACGAAGCTTCCTGGGTGACCATGGGCCTGTCACTGTCTTTCAGTCTCACCTCCCTTACAGGGTTGTTGTGAGGACAAAAGGAGGGAAGGAACCATGTACACCACCCTGAGCTCCTAGGAGGAAGGGAGGTATTAAAATATGGAAATCAAACAAGCAAGCAAGCAAGCAAACAAATAAGGGCGCATCCTAACCCCTTATGTCAGTGCTTTCCAGCACTAGCATAGCCGTGCCAATGGAAGGTGTGCTGCATCTTGCAGTTGGGTGTCACTCACAGAAGCCACCTCAGAACAAGGGAATGTTTGTTCCCTTACCTCTGAACTGCACTGCCTTTATGTCAGTGCTGGAAAGCACTAAGGGGTTAGGATTGCACCCTAAACGTGTACAGTATGTGCATGTAACTCATCCCTCTGCCAGCTTGAAACAAGCCATTGCTTTGCTTTGTAAAATGCGCCCACCACTTTCGTGAATTGCACCTTAACTGTGGACCACAATCTCTGTGCTCAAGCCAGAATTACAGCTTTGCAGGGTAAGTATGACAGGTACAGGTAAGTATTTAAACCTGTGCGTACAAGCCTCTCTAAGAACTCTTCTCTGATCAGCCTTCCTAGGAACACGCAAACAAATGTGGGAAGTATGTGCAATTGGGTCTCCATCAACTATTCTGCCAGTGCGCAAGAAGCTATTGCTTTGTCTTTGAAACACATGTCATGGTCCTTCAAAGAAATGAGAGCTGCGACCCAGGCTTTTAAGTATAGTGCTTGTTTTGGGTTGTAAAGAACTGCAGCACTAGAGGGGGTCGATGTATAATGTGTGGGAGTTCAGGCTGGCCAAAGAAGTGGGCAGAGTCTCCGAGCCTGTGGATGGAGTTTGGTGCTGCTCCTAAGAATGAGATCTTCTACCTCACACTGGTCTTTCCCTGAACTGGAGGCACCTGAGTCTGTATTGCTGGGGGCTGAACAAACTCTGCAGCATCAACTGAAAAGAGGAAGAAATGCTTGGAGGGAGGTTTTTGTCACGCTTCCCCCTCTGTCTTGTCACCGTGAGCCATGCTGCTGTCCCACACCTGGCAGTAATAATCGGCCTCGTCTTCTGCTTGGGCCCTGGCAATGCTCAGCGTGGCCGTGTTGCCAGAGTTGGAGCCGGAGAAACGGTCTGAGATCCCCGAGGGTCTTCTACTATCACCGTATATAATGAGGCCTGGCGGCTTGCCTTCTTTCTGCTGATACCAGTGCACACTCTTGCTCCCAATGTTGTCTCCTAAACAAGAGATTTGGATGGTTTGTTGCAGGGGCACCGACACGGATGGAGGCTGCCTCACCGCATACTGGGCAAAGGAACCTGAAAAAAATGAAGACAAGAAAATGCTAAGTTTCATGATAAGTTGTTTATTTCAGGTCATTTCTCCAAGCTCTGGAAAAGTGAATCAGACTAAGGAATGTCCCGTTATATTACCTGAGCAATGAGCAAGGAGGAAGGCCAGCCAGATCATGATGGAAAGAGAGAGAGAGGAGCTTGAGTTCCTCCAGCCCAAGAGTCTTTGAGTGCTCGACCCCCTCCACTTTCCCTTTTTATTTCATGGGACCTTGCACCTGCCCCAGCCATTCAAATCAGTTCCTTTCCAGTATCTCTTCCTTCCCCATCTCCCCACCCACATGTATGAAAAGCACAGAGGACGGTGATGGGCCGTTCTGTGTTTTGCATGGGAGAGGTGCTTCCATTTGGAGCTCTGAGCACCTCTAACGTGTCCATTAATTGGAAAGTGGATCCAACATCCTGCTTAATCACATTAAAAAATTTAAAAAAAGATCATTCATCCTGCAGGAGGGAATCCCTTTAAAGCAGCAAGGGAACTTATCTGTGTTTAAAACGGATGAACATATCGTTAAATTTCCCCTAAGTAACCAGATAGAAGACCTATTTCTAATGCCATTATTTATTGAATGAATAGATGTCCGTACTACCAATTGCAGGTATAAATATCAAATCCTATAACTATAGCTTCTTATGCAAACGTGTGTGTATGAAATTAAAAATCAATCAAATAGCATTGTAGATAAGAAGGCTTTCTTTACAGCCCTTTCTAGGTAACAGATCTGGCTGCGGCTGCTGTGGCATCCTATTCATCTCTGGTAAATCGCCAGGAGGATCATCTGACTGAAAGACACAGCCTGAAAATAAATAGGAACACCCCGGTGTGTAGAAACCCCACCATGTCACAGCTCCTTCCTCCTCTCCAACTTGGGTGCTTCCATTCTGTGCCTGATCCCTCGAACCCCTTGGCAATTTCACAGCCCAGACTGTCGAAACTGTCGAACCACAAGAAGGTCACTGGGGAATCACACAAAGGCTAAATTCACAAGACAGCAAATTGGGCTGGAGTTTAATCCTCTGCCCTCTCCCAGTCCAATGTGCAGAGAGGATCTTCTAACTTTCAATGGCTGGTGTGATGCAGCCATCTAGTGGCCATAGCTGTCCATGCCCCAGGGTTACTGGAGCTCTTTGGTTCAGCCACAAAAAAGCATTTTTCAAACTGGCAGGTGTCTCTGTACAGGTTCATAGGTGTGGAGACTGCATGAAAGCCCGTTTCCTCCATAACAATGACCCTCCGGCTTAGTTTGATCGTGGGAGCTCCAATGAAAACAAACCCTTCATGTCAAGTCTGTTGCATAGGCATGGAATTGGCCATCCAGGCTGCTAGCCAAGAAGTATTAGATGTCTGGGATTCCATCCTGGTGTTAAAGAATGACACCTTCCTGTCATGTCCGGCTGGGCTGTTGGCAGGCTGTAGTGAAGTCATCACGATGTCTTGCAAGGCTGGAGGAGGCACAAGGAACCTTCATCCTGAACACTTCCGCTATCTGTAGCCACACCGGAATGTACAGTACATGAATATTTAATCCCCGCTCTAAATGGCTCTTCATGAAGCCCAGTCTGATCAGAGTTTCCCAGTAGACTTGCAATCAACGTACCAAATATGTGAGAGCCAGGAGGGTGTAGTGTTTGGGGAGCAGGATGTGGAAGATCCAGGTTCAAAACCCTGCTAGGCCACGAAGCTTCCTGGGTGACCATGGGCCTGTCATTGTCTTTCAGTCTCACCTCCCTTACAGGGTTGTTGTGAGGACAAAAGAAGGGAAGGAACCATGTACACCACCCTGAGCTCCTAGGAGGAAGGGAGGTATTAAAATATGGAAATCAAACAAGCAAGCAAGCAAGCAAACAAATAAGGGCGCATCCTAACCCCTTATGTCAGTGCTTTCCAGCACTGGCATAGCCGTGCCAATGGAAGGTGTGCTGTATCCTGCAGTTGGGTGTCACTCACAAAAGCCACCTCAGAACAAGGGAATGTTTGTTCCCTTAGCTCTGAACTGCACTGCCTTTATGTCAGTGCTGGAAAGCACTAAGGGGTTAGGATTGCACCCTAAACGTGTACAGTATGTGCATGTAACTCATCCCTCTGCCAGCGTGAAACAAGCCATTGCTTTGCTTTGTAAAATGCGCCCACCACTTTCGTGAATTGCACCTTAACTGTGGACCACAATCTCTGTGCTCAAGCCAGAATTACAGCTTTGCAGGGTAAGTATTACAGGTACAGGTAAGTATTTAAACCTGTGCGTACAAGCCTTTCTAAGAACTCTTCTCTGATCAGCCTTCCTAGGAACACGCAAACAAATGTGGGAAGTATGTGCAATTGGGTCTCCATCAACTATTCTGCCAGTGCGCAAGAAGCTATTGCTTTGGCTTTGAAACACATGTCATGGTTCTTCAAAGAAATGAGAGCTGCTTTTAAGTATAGTGCTTGTTTTGGGTTGTAAAGAACTGCAGCCCTAGAGGGGATCGATGTATAATGTGTGGGAGTTCAGGCTGGCCAAAGAAGTGGGCAGAGTCTCCGAGCCTGTGGATGGAGTTTGGTGCTGCTCCTAAGAATGAGATCTTCTACCTCACACTGGTCTTTCCCTGAACTGGAGGCACCTGAGTCTGTATTGCTGGGGGCCGAACAAACTCTGCAGCATCAACTGAAAAGAGGAAGAAATGCTTGGAGGGAGGTTTTTGTCACGCTTCCCCCTCTGTCTGTGTCACCGAGAGCCATGCTGCTGTCCCACACCTGGCAGAAATAATCGGCCTCGTCTTCTGCTTGGGCCCTGGCAATGCTCAGCGTGGCCGTGTTGCCAGAGTTGGAGCCGGAGAAACGGTCTGAGATCCCCGAGGGTCTTCTACTATCATCGTATATAATGAGGCCTGGCGGCTTGCCTTCTTTCTGCTGATACCAGTGCACACTCTTGCTCCCAATGTTGTCTCCTAAACAAGAGATTTGGATGGTTTGTTGCAGGGGCACCGACACGGATGGAGGCTGCCTCACCGCATACTGGGCAAAGGAACCTGAAAAAAAGAAGACAAGAAAATGCTAAGTTTCATGATAAGTTGTTTATTTCAGGCTGTTTCTCCAAGCTCTGGAAAAGTGACTCAGACTAAGGAATGTCCCGTTATATTACCTGAGCAATGAGCAAGGAGGAAGGCCAGCCAGATCATGATGGAAAGAGAGAGAGAGGAGCTTGAGTTCCTCCAGCCCAAGAGTCTTTGAGTGCTCGACCCCCTCCACTTTCCCTTTTTATTTCCTGGGACCTTGCACCTGCCCAGGCCATTCAAATCAGTTCCTTTCCAGTATCTCTTCCTTCCCCATCTCCCCACCCACACGTATGAAAAGCACAGAGGACGGTGATAGGCCGTTCTGTGTTTTGCATGGGAGAGGTGCTTCCATTTGGAGCTCTGGGCACCTCAAACTTGCCCATTAATTGGAAAGTGGATCCAACATCCTGCTTAATCACATTTAAAAAAAAAAGATCATTCATCCTGCAGGAGGGAATCCCTTTAAAGCAGCAAGGGAACTTATCTGTGTTTAAAACGGATGAACATATCGTTAAATTTCCCCCAAGTAACCAGATAGAAGACCTATTTCTAATGCCATTATTTATTGAATGAATAGATGTCCGTACTACCAATTGCAGATATAAATATCAAATCCTATAACTACAGCTTCTTATGCAAACGTGTGTGTATGAAATTAAAAATCAATCAAATAGCATTGTAGATGAGAAGGCTTTCTGTACTGCCCTTTCTAGGTAACAGACCTGGCTGCAGCTGCTGTGGCATCCTCTTCATCTCTGCTAAACCGCCAGGAGGATCATCTGACTGAAAGACACAGCCTGAAAATAAATAGGAACACCCCGGTGTGTAGAAATCCCACCATGTCACAGTTCCTTCCTCCTCTCCAACTCGTGTGCTCCCATTCTGTGCCTGATCCCTCAAACCCCTTGTCAATTTCACAGCCCAGACTGTTGAAACTGTCGAACCACAAGAAGTTCACTGGAGAATCATACAAAGGCTAAATTCACAAGACAGCAAATTGGGCTGGATTTTAATCCTCTGCCCTCTCCCAGTCCAATGTGCAGAGAGGATCTTCTAACTTTCAATGGCTGGTGTGATGCAGCCATCTAGTGGCCATAGCTGTCCATGCCCCAGGGTTACTGGAGCTCTTTGGTTCAGCCACAAAAAAGCATTTTTCAAACTGGCAGGTGTCTCTGTACAGGTTCATAGGTGTGGAGACTGCATGAAAGCCCGTCTCCTCCATAACAATGACCCTCTGGCTTAGTTTGATCATGGGAGCTCCATGAAAATAAATCCTTCATTCCAAGTCTGTTGCATAGGCATGGAATTGGCCATCCAGGCTGCTAGCCAAGAAGTATTAGATGTCTGGGATTCCATCCTGGTGTTAAAGAATGACACCTTCCTGTCATGTCCGGCTGGGCTGTTGGCAGGCTGTAGTGAAGTCATCACGATGTCTTGCAAGGCTGGAGGAGGCACCAGGAACCTTCATCCTGAACACTTCCGCTATCTGTAGCCACTCAGTACATGTAGGAATGTACAGTACATGAATATTTAATCCCCGCTCTAAATGGCTCTGCATGAAGCCCAGTCTGATCAGAGTTCCCCAGTAGACTTGCAATCAACGTACCAAATATGTGAGAGCCAGGAGGGTGTAGTGTTTGGGGGGCAGGATGTGGAAGATCCAGGTTCAAAACCCTGCTAGGCCACGAAGCTTCCTGGGTGACCATGGGCCTGTCACTGTCTTTCAGTCTCACCTCCCTTACAGGGTTGTTGTGAGGACAAAAGGAGGGAAGGAACCATGTACACCACCCTGAGCTCCTAGGAGGAAGGGAGGTATTAAAATATGGAAATCAAACAAGCAAGCAAGCAAACAAACAAATAAGGGCGCATCCTATCCCCTTATGTCAGTGCTTTCCAGCACTAGCATAGCCGTGCCAATGGAAGGTGTGCTGTATCTTGCAGTTGGGTGTCACTCACAGAAGCCACCTCAGAACAAGGGAATGTTTGTTCCCTTACCTCTGAACTGCACTGCCTTTATGTCAGTGCTGGAAAGCACTAAGGGGTTAGGATTGCGCCCTAAACGTGTACAGTATGTGCATGTAACTCATCCCTCTGCCAGCGTGAAACAAGCCATTGCTTTGCTTGGTAAAATGCGCCCACCACTTTCATGAATTGCACCTTAAATGTGGACCACAATCTCTGTGCTCAAGCCAGAATTACAGCTTTGCAGGGTAAGTATTACAGGTACAGGTAAGTATTTAAACCTGTGCGTACAAGCCTCTCTAAGAACTCTTCTCTGATCAGCCTTCCTAGGAACACGCAAACAAATGTGGGAAGTATGTGCAATTGGGTCTCCATCAACTATTCTGCCAGGGCGCAAGAAGCTATTGCTTTGGCTTTGAAACACATGTCATGGTCCTTCAAAGAAATGAGAGCTGCGACCCAGGCTTTTAAGTATAGTGCTTGTTTTGGGTTGTAAAGAACTGCAGCACTAGAGGGGGTCGATGTATAATGTGTGGGAGTTCAGGCTGGCCAAAGAAGTGGGCAGAGTCTCCGAGCCTGTGGATGGAGTTTGGTTCTGCTCCTAAGAATGAGATCTTCTACCTCACACTGGTCTTTCCCTGAACTGGAGGCACCTGAGTCTGTACTGCTGGGGGCCGAACAAACTCTGCAGCATCAACTGGAAAGAGGAAGAAATGCTTGGAGGGAGGTTTTTGTCGCGCTTCCCCCTCTGTCTGTGTCACTGTGAGCCATGCTGCTGTCCCACACCTGGCAGTAATAATCGCCCTCGTCTTCTGCTTGGGCCCTGGCAATGCTCAGCGTGGCCGTGTTGCCAGAGTTGGAGCCGGAGAAACGGTCTGAGATCCCCGAGGGTCTGCTACTATCATCGTATATAATGAGGACTGGCGGCTTGCCCGGTTTTTGCTGATACCAGTGCACGTTTTTCCTCCCAATGTTGTCTCCTGAACAAGTGATTTGGGTGTTTTTTTGGTGAGACACTGACACCGATGGAGGCTGCCTGAGCACATACTGGGCAAAGGAACCTGAAAAAAGAAGAAGACCATTCTACAAGAAAGTGGTACTGGTAAGTTGTTTATTTCAGGCTGTTTCTCCAAGCTCTGGAGAAGCGACTCAGACCAAGAAACTTCCCTTTGTATTACCTGAGCAATGAACGAGGAGGAAGGCCAGCCAGATCATGATGGGATGAGAGAGAGGAGCTTGAGTTCCTCCAGCCAAAGAGTCTTTGAGTGCTCGACCCCCTCCACTTTCCCTTTTTATTTCCTGGGACCTTGCACCTGCCCAGGCCATTCAAATCAGTTCCTTTCCAGTATCTCTCCCCTCCCCATCTCCCCACCCACACGTATGAAAAGCACAGAGGACGGTGATGGGCCCTTCTGTGTTTTGCATGGGAGAGGTGCTTCCATTTGGAGCTTTGGGGACCTCAAACTTGCCCATTAATTTGAAAGTGGATCCAACATCCTGCTTAATCACATTTTAAAAAAAAAAGAACATTCATCCTGCAGGAGGGAATCCCTTTAAAGGAGCAAGGGAACTTATCTGTGTTTAAAACGGATGAAAATATCGTTAAACTTCCCCTAAGTAACCAGATAGAAGACCTATTTTAATGCCATTATTGATTGAATGAATAGATGTCCGTACTACCAATTGCAGGTATAAATATCAAATCCTATATCTATAGCTTCTTATGCAAACGTGTGTGTATGAAATTAAAAACCAATCAAATAGCATTGTAGATAAGAAGGCTCTGGATCCATAATGATACCAGCAAAATTATCTAAATAACAATCCAATAACACCCAGTTTCCCCACACTGTGGGAATTTAGCAGGCAGAAGGTCTCCTGGGAAAAGCTCCAGCCACCCCTATGGGTCAACTCAGGTCTGTACCAGTGATATTGATGGTGCAAGTTCTAGATGATCCATGTTGGTGGAACAGGACCGGGAAGGGGGATAGGATATGGTGCGTGCTGGTTCAGCCAATCTCATCCCCACCCCATAGCCAAACAAGCAGTGAAGGGGGCAATTGTGTGTCACCGTGACCACTGCCCAGGGCATTGCTCCACCCACAGCATGGGAAGAGGACCATCATGGGGGTGACACACTGGCCTCCTGCACTGGATGACTCAATCCCTAGTGATGCCACTGCTCCACTGGTTCAAGTTAGCAAAATTGGGCTATAAGTGGAGCACCAAACAGAGAGCATTTAAAATGTTAAAGTTAAACCCTTTTGCTTTCCTCAGGACCACAATGAAGACTGAAATGCACACCAAGGTGGTGGCCATTTGGACAGTGTTTGAGGTGCAGCAGGAATTCCCAGCAGAGTGACTTGAGCCTGAGGGATGCACGGACAAACTGCACAACCCTCTACATCAGCGGTTCTCAAACGTTTAAGCATCAGGGCCCACCTAAAAAACGTTTCAGTATGCCAGCCTCTCGTGCCTCTGTGGTTATAATGGTGATATAGCACAGCGCTTCCCCCAAGTAGGCGTTTGTTCATCCCTTAATCCACATAACCTAATCTACCCTGTTAGTTTCACAAACCCCCCAAAATTGGGCCGTGACCCACTGGTGGGCCATGGAACCATAGTTTGAGAACCACTAAATAGTATTTAACCCATTTCTGCCCAGTCCACAGGTGTAGACATTTTATCCTTGTTGCGTGTGTGCAATGTTGAGCATAAATGGCTCAATCAGAAGTCCCAGTCATCCACTGGACTTACTTTCAGCTGCTGGGGTGTGCCTTAAAGGTCTTAAGGTTTGTATACCCGGATGAAGCATGCAACCCAGACTTTGTTGTTGTTGTATGCCAGCAACCCAGACTTTGATGGTTTCTCTGTAGGAAATATGTCTAAGGGTGCAATCCTAACCCTTTATATCAGTGCTTTCCAGAACTGGACAAGTTTCTGGGGGATTGGACAAGTTTCTGGAGGAAAAATCCATTACGGGGTACAAGCCATGATGTGTATGCGCAACCTCCTGATTTTAGAAATGGGCTATGTCAGAATGCCAGATGCAAGGGAGGGCACCAGGATGAGGTCTCTTGTGATCTGGTGTGCTCCCTGGGGCATTTGGTGGGCCACTGTGGGATACAAGAAGCTGGACTAGATGGGCCTATGGCCTGATCCAGTGGGGCTGTTCTTATGTTCTTAAACTACAATTCCCAGGAGGCCTTGCAGGTCTTCTTGTTATCTGGTGTGCTCCCTGGGGCATTTGGTGGGCTGCTGTGAGATACAGGAAGCTGGACTAGATGGGCCTATGGCCTGATCCAGTGGGGCTGTTCTTATGTTCTTATGTTAAATGGCATAGCGGTGCCAATGGGACATGTGCTGCATCCCTGCAGTTGGGTGTCACTCGCGGAGGCCTCCTCAAAGTAAGGGAATGTTTGTTCCCTTACTTCGGAGCTGCATTGCCCTTATGTTAGTGCTGGAAAGCACTGACATAAGGGGTTTGGATTGTGCCCTAAATTGGACAAGCAATTGCCATTAGGCTGGAGGTGTTCAGCTACACAAGCTTCCTAGTTGTTATAGCTGATGAATTAATTTAAAAATGTGCACAGGGTCTGTTGTTGTTTGACCATGTTCTGGTTTATTAAAAAAAGAATGTACAAAAAAAGCAAGATCACAAGGGAAAAAAAAAGTAGTATGGAGAATAATCTCCTGCCATGACCCAGTTTGTAACTTCTGGTGGGCCAACATCTCCATCTAGTGGTCATAAATGCAAATGCCATGATTGCTTGAGTCTTGGCTCTGTGGCTAGAGTGCTTTTGTGTACAGCAGTGTTTCTCAATCTGTGGGTCAGGACCCACTGGGTGGGCCGCGAGCCAATTTCAGGTGGCTCCCCTTTCATTTCAATATTTTATTTTTAATCTATTAGACTTGATGCTACCATGGGATGTGACTGCATGTGGGGCAATGTTACAGACCTGTACTTTTAACAAGCTGCTATGTATATGCTTTTAACAATGATAGTCAATGGGTCTTACTCCTGGGTATGTGTGGGTAGGCCCTAGGCTGCAATCCTAACCACACTTTCCTGAGAGTCAGCCCCATTGAACAAAATAGGGCTTACTTCTGAGTAGACCTGGTTAGGCTTGTGCTCTTAGATTGTTCAAATTTTCCTGCTTGGTGATGTCACTTCTGATCATGACATCGCTTCTGGTGGGCCCTGACAGACTCTCATTCTAAAAAGTGGGTCCCAGTGTTAAAAGTCTGAGAACCACTGGTGTACAGTAACTGTGGAGATGTGTAGGACTCAGTCTGCATTAAGCTCATCTCCTCCAAAATAATGACCCTGAGCTCCATTCTGATGTTTAGGCTTCCGATGAAGCTCAGCTTCATTTCAGAGATGTTTCTTAGGCTGCTCAGAGCTCCCTGCTGCCGGCAGACTGGTAGAGGAAGAGATATTGTCTTACTTCCCCATTTAGTTGTGTGGCTGTGGTAAGTGTTGGCATGCCAGGTGTGGCAGTAATAATCTGCGCTGTCTTCTAGCAGAGATCCGGAGATGGTTAGATACCAGGTCTTGCTCTCGACGTCCTTAGAGACCGAGAAGCGATCGGGGACCCCAGAGCCCTTGGTCTGTTCAGAATCAGACTTGTATCTCCAGAGGAGTTTGGGGGCACCCTCAGTTTTTAACTGGAGCCAGAAGACCACATACTTATCGATCACATAACCTGTGCTCAGGGTGCAGGGCAGTTTCACAGTCTGGCCGGGAGATACTGATGCTGCAAATGGTTGAGTCAGCACAGGCTGTGAGCAGCAACCTTAGAAGGTAAATTCAGAAAACACCCCTTTAATTTAACCCAGGATTAAAATGGGCAATTGATGACACTGGACAAACATAGAATCCAACCTTGCTATAGTTTTGCTTTACAACCGCCAGCCCAATCCTAGGCATGTCTACTCAGAAGTCAGTCACATTATAGTCAATGGGGCTGACTTCGAAGTAAGTGTGCACAGGATTGCATCTTCTCTACTGTTCCCATTTCCATGAATTCCTGAACTGAAGAGTCAATCTTGAGTCTCATTTAACAGATTAATTACAAACAGATTTCAAGGTGACTAAGCACTGAGCAGTCTTTTCACCTTTCTTTGTGAATCTGAGAAGTGCAGATTGATGCTTATCTGTGAAGCTTATTGGCTTGGCCCTGGGCAAGTCACAAACTCCGGTCTAGCCTACCTCGCAGGCCTGTTGTGAAGTGCTAAGTCTACTTCTTGGGGAATATTTTCAAAAATGTATTTATTTAAAAAAGGACTTCCTACTATAGTACCAGGGCTTTTTAAAACAAAAAGAAATTATAAATCATATAAATAACCAATAAAATATCAATAATCATAAAAAAATCATTAATAGCCATAAATGGTGTCAAACAAGGAAAGCAATCAAATAACAAAGCCACCTTGAGTGCTCTTCATTGGATAGAAAAGCGGGATATAAATTAGATAGATAGATAGATAGATAGATAGATAGATAGATAGATAGATAGATAGATAGATAGATAGATAGATAGATAGATATGAGAAGGATGGATGGATGGATGGATGGATGGATGGATAACAGAATCAACATCTGGCAGTAGAAGCTTTCTTGAAGAGCAATGGCTTAACCATGATTGAGGGCTCATGATATGGGTGCTGTTTGGGTTCCAAAGGGCCAGTGCCAACACACAAATAGTCCTGAGACTTGTAGATACCCTCTTGTGAAAGACACTCACCCAAAACAGTTGCCATCTGAGATTCCTGAAGTCACACTGTGATTTTGCCCTTTCAGAAAGAATGCAAGACCATCCAGAAAATGTTTCAGACCAATTCAGCCAAAACCTCAATCAACCAAACCTCCATCTGGATCGAGTTCCTATTTATTCCATAATGAAATAAGCATTAGTCGACTCACCTCCGCAGCACAGTCCCAGGAGAAGAAAGTAAGGACCCCAAAACATGGCAAGATTTCAGGTCTGCAGGAGGGAAAGAAAAACCTACAGAGAACAGCACCTACTCCTTCTGTTGATACTTTGGGATGAAACACCCACCCATGGCTTTTATGCTCATTCATTGGTTCCTGTGATCACACAGATATGCCCTTGTGAGGTTTCCTGTAGGGAGGAGCCAGAGCTCAAGTGGTTGAGCACATGGTTTGCATGCCAAAGGTTCCAGGTTCCAGCTCCACCTCATCGCTTCTCAGATTATATCTCAGTGGAAGATTCTGGAGAGGCATTGATATACCAGTTCTCTCCAGGTAGGAGAGACATATCCAAACCTAGTTCTCTCCTGGTAGAAGAACATTTGGTATGTTCTCTTGCTAGAAAGCAGTATGTTTGTCCCTCTTTTCAGCATAAGTTGGTGCCAAACAAGGGAAAAGAGACAACTGCATTGCCTTCGTCCATCTCATGTTTTTGTATGATTCATGACAGGTGACTCTTGTTGGCATCCTTCAGTCTTGGAAGACTATGGTGTCACGCTCTGAATGGTGGTTCTGGAACAGAGTGTCCTCTCCAGTGCACGAAGCCTGGGTAAAGTAGGTATGGAGGATAGGCTGTTACCCATGCAGCAAATCCCCCCTCTCCACGTCGCTGAAATGGTCCAATGGAAAGGCAGAGGCCAATACGGTTGGTTCCAGTGGCGTCGCAGGAGTTGCCAGAACGTGACTGTGTTCAGCCATGAACTGCCTCAGGGACTCCGACTCCGGATTTTGCCTCGAGGTTGACTCCTGAAGCCTTTTCCATAACTGGATGTAGCCACAAGGCAGTGGAGGTTTGGGGTCAGAGTTTTCCTTCTCTCAGATGAGCTGCCTTCCCAGGCTGATGAGTCCCATTTACCCGGTGGCTGTTTAGTCGCCTCTCACGATAAGTACAGCCAAACTGAGGGCCTATTCTTATCCCCAGCCCCCAGGGGAAACATCATGACAGGTGAGCGGATATGTTAATAAAGAACTGTATGTGGCTCGATTCTGGAAGCAAGTCTGATTGCCACATAAACAGCTTAGGGCCCAATCCTATCGAAGTTTTCAGTGCTGATGCAGCTGCAATGCAGTCCCAAGATAACAGAACCAAAATTCCCTAACCTTGTGGAGGCCTTCATGACTACCTCACCCACTGCGTACTCCATTGCCCCAGTTGCATCAGCCCTGGATTGGACGCTGGGTTTCAGAAGAAGAAGAAGGAGGGATATTTATTCAGATTTTTATGCCGCTACTCCTCCAAGGAGTTCAGAGTAGCCTACGTGGTCCCTTCCCTCCTTTTTGTTTTCACAACAACCCTGTGAGGTAGGTGAGGGGGAGAGATAATGACTGGATCAAGGTCACCCAGGAGGCTTCATGGCTAAGCAGGGATTCTTAATAGTTATTCCTAAAGAATAAGTAAAGAAGAATGAAGAATAAGAAACATTGGTCACCCTTTGGTGGGCTGAACACCCGTCTGTCTGCGCAACACCATTCTGGACAGATAGGAGAACAGTTTGACCATGTCAGTGAGCTCCTGCAAGGGAGCTGTTCAGTAGGGGCCATCCAGTGTCAGACCCTGTCCAGCAAGGGAATTGTCCAGCATTTCAGGGTGACAGCAAGAAGTGAACTTGGGCAGGAGACATGGGAAGAGCAAGGAGACATGGGAGAGTAGGGTTAACCCTAAAAAAAAGGTCAACAGCTCAAATGAACTCCCTGATGCTCGAGCGTGGTGAGTGAGTTCCTAGCTACTTTGAGGTGGGAAGAAGGTAGACTCGGAGCTATCAGTAGACTGCTGCATTATTTTGCCATAGATTGAGAGGTGCTGCCAATCAGGGCAGGGAGTTCTGAACTTGTAGGAACTCTGCTTCTAGGTGTCTGAGAGGCATCTATTGGCCACTGCATGAAGCAGTATACTAGATTAGCTGGACTTTGGAGTTGATCTCAGCAAGTCTGCTGCCCGATGATCACCTGGAGCTCTAGGTGGTGGCCATCGCTCCTCCGCCAGCACTGGATTGGCATGGGCTCACGCTGAACTTGTGCCTGTGTCGGACCTGCACAGAGTGTCGTAGACATGCCTTATGGCACGTTTGCCACACTGAGTGTCAGTGCTGAGCTGGTGTAGCCCGAATAGGATTGGACCCTGAGTCAGACTTTTGGGTTGTCTACCCCAATATTGTCATCATGGACTGGCAGTAGAGCCCAGGTTTTCAGAAAGTAAGCCACCAGTCAACTCCTCTCTTATCCCCAAACCCCCTCCCCCAAAGAAAAGTGGGGCAGTCCTTCTCCTGGCTTCCTTGTTCCAGCTCTGCTGCTCTGTTGCAAAATACCAAGGGGAAGAGCAAGGAGGAAGGAGAGGAGCTGCAAATGGAGACAAGGTGGAGCAGTGGTGGAGGTGATCAGTGGTTGCTGGGTGCTGTCAGGACCCATCCACCGTTAAAAGTAACTACTGCAGCTCATCCCATGGATGGGCTGGCCCCGCTTGCTTGTAGTCCCACTACTTTATTTGCAGATTTCCTGGCTGGAGCAGAGGGGCACCAGTGATGGCCACTCTGGTGTTGATACCAAGATGGTGATGGCTTGCCATGAGACTGTGTTGTAATATGCAAGCATAGGGAGGTAGCCACTGCAGCAGCAGCACAAGGAATGCTTCAAATCCATTAGATAACAATGGATTAAAGAAGAGCCCTTCCTGCATCAGGCCCAAAGTCCATCTGGCCCAGCATCCTGCAGCCACTCCAATGTATCTGCTTTGAACCAGGGTAAATCATCTCCATTTGCTTTTCCGGAGAGTCAGTTCACACATTCAAATGTGAGGCATCAAAGGATCAGTGATGGACCGAGTGCAAGCAATGCCCATGGAAATAATATTTTATTTTTTTAAATTAAAGCAGTTGACAACAAAATAATAATAAATGAACAAGAATTTGCAGATTATAAGTTCGGTTCTAAATGAAGCATAAATGCAAAATCTTGAAAAAGTCTGGAGAAAAATAGGTATTGCCTTGCTTCCAGCTCACATGCCCAATCTTGCCTGATCTCGGAAGCTAAGCAGGGTCAGGCCTGGTTAGTACTTGGATGGGAGACCGCCTGGGAATATCGGGTGCTGTAGGCTTCTACCATAGTCTTTGGAGACTGAAGGTTGCCAACCATCTCCCTATACTGAACATTATCTCCCGATCTTGTCTGATCTCGGAAGCTAAGCAGGGTCAGACCTGGTTAGTGCTTGGATGGGAGACCGCCTGGGAATACCGGGTGCTTGTAGGCTTATACCATAGTCTTTGGAGACTGAAGGTTGCCAACCATCTCCCTATACTGAACATTATCTCCCGATCTTGTCTGATCTTGGAAGCTAAGCAGGGTCAGGCCTGGTTAGTACTTGGATGGGAGACTGCCTGGGAATTCCAGGTGCTGTAGGCTTATATCATAGTCTTTCGAGACTGAAGGTTGCCAACCATCTCCCTATACTGAACACTATCTCCCGATCTTGTCTGATCTCAGAAGCTAAGCAGGGTCAGGCCTGGTTAGTACTTGGATGGGAGACCGCCAGGGAATACTGGGTGCTGTAGGCTTCTACCATAGTCTTTCGAGACTAAAGGTTGCCAATCTTATACTGTAAGGTTGTAAGGTTGCCCTATACTGAACACTATCTCCCGATCTTGTCCGATCTCGGAAGTTAAGCAGGGTCAGGCCTGGTTAGTACTTGGATGGGAGACCGCCTGGGAATACCGGGTGCTGTAGGCTTCTGCCATAGTCTTTCAAGGCTGAAGGTTGCCAACCAGTGGCAGGAGGACTCAAGCCACCTGGCCTTCCGAGAAGCCTGCCAAAGTAGCTTCATCTTAGGTGGCAATATGAAATGGATAGCCAGGTGGCTATCCTGGGGCTATAATGAATAGCCAGGTGGTTATTCCTCATGTGATATTGATTTTATGGCTACAAGTGACCTTTCATAGTTTTTGATACTTTCTTGGTTATCTATATTATTTACAGATATATATTTATAGTATATTTTTATTTGTATTCTATTTTATATTATTTATATTATTTCTATAAATAAATAAAGAGATGATTTATATAATGTATATATGTATGTATATGTGTGTATGGATGCCTGGATGCCTTTAAGAGGGGATTGCACAAATTTCTGGAGGAAAAGTCCATCACGGGTTACAAGTCATGGTAGGTATATGCAAGCTCTTGGTTTTAGAGGTAGGCTGCCTCTGATTGCCAGATGCATGGGAGGGTACCAGGACACAGATTGTGTCTGTTGTCTTGTGTGCTCCCTGGGGCATTTGGTGGGTCACTGTGAGATATAGGAAGCTGGACTAGATGGGCCTTTGGCCTGATCCAGTGGGGCCCTTGTTTTGTTCTTATGTGTGTATACACACACACACACACACACATATATGTATATGTATATAATTTCACTTTTAACAATGTATTTATTTTAAAAAAGGACTTCCTACACCATTGTACCCAGGGTTTTTTAGAGCAAAAAAGATAATTCATATATATTTAATTAATGTATTTAATTTAAAAACATTCCCCAAGAAGTTCTGAGTAGATTGAGCACTTCACAACAGCCCTGTGAAGCAGGCTAGATCCAAGTTTGTGACTTGCCCAGGGCCAAGCCAATAAGCTTCACACATCAGCAGCAATCTGCGTTTGAGTTTCTTAGACTCACACAGAAAGGTAAAGAAACTTCCAGATGAAGGAAGCATTCTGGGCATCAGCTGGGAACATCACATTGTCCCTCAAGTTTCTCCCTTCACTGGGGTGATCTACACTCCCACTCCAGCTTTATAAGACGAGAAAACAAATGCACTTTCCCATCTCTCGAGACAATTCTTTGATGCAAAACCACCAGATGATCACTGAATATTGCTGCAGCAACACATTTTCCCAGCAGAACGATGAGCCAATGAGCACTGAACAAATTTGCATGAATGGCTCCCGTGACACTGAGTGGGATTTAAGACCGGAGGGAACAAGTCCCATCTCATTTTCCGCTTTGTTCAGAGGGTCAAATTCCTCTCAAGAGCTCACCATGATCTGGGCTCTGTGCTTCCTTGCTCTTCTCCAATACCTCTCAGGTAAGGGTGTGGAGATTGAGCTCTGTGTAGACTGATGGACCAACAGCAAGCACTCTGTGTATTGTATGTTCGCAGCCTTGTGATATTTGAATGTACAAACGAAGAAATTTTCTTTCTTTCTTTCTTTCTTTCTTTCTTTCTTTCTTTCTTTCTTTCTTTCTTTCTTTCTTTCTTTCTTTCTTTCTTTCTTTCTTTCTTTCTTTCTTTCTTTCTTTCTTTCTTTCTTTCTTTCTTTCTTTCTTTCTTTCTTTCTTTCTTTCTTTCTTTCAAGGTGTCCACTCTCAGGCAACAATCACTCAACCAACAATCACTCAACCCGCCTCCATGTCTGCGTCCCTGGGACAAACAGCTACCATTTCCTGCACAAAAAGCAGTGGTGGGAGCTGGGACAAAGAATATGGCTGGATGCAACAGACACTTAGACAACGCCCTCGCTTTGTGATCTATGGCTGTGCCGGTTGCACCCATAGCAGGGGGGAAGGAATTCCAGGACGATTCACTGTGTCCTTCTCAGGGGACGTTGGCTATCTGACCATCAGCAACATCCAGGCTGAAGACGAGGCCGATTATTACTGCGCTTCTTGGTATAGCAGTGGCAGAAGGCTCCACAGTGGTGCATTCTAATGAGGAACTGAGACAAAAACCTCTCTCTCCCCAGGGTGGGGGATCAACCATGTTGAGAGAGCTGAATTTCTCCCATGTCCACATCTCTGTGAACTGGGTAACTGGCCGCGTCTTCCAGCCTGACACAGAAAGTCTGTGTCCGCAAAATAGCCAGTTTAGCCTTGAGAAGCCCCGTTGCAGAGCTTGGGGCTTTCCACGGGGGGAAGTCAGCTTCCCCTGAGGAGACCCCTGGCTGCATCCCAGCAGTGGTAGACGATTTGGTGCCACGTCTCCAGCAGGCGCCGGGAAACTCAGATTGGGCTGTGAGTGTCATCAAGTTGGTCACTGGTGTTTCGTTGGTTACTGATTGGTTGGACTATCTATTAAAATGAGTCAATAAAAACAAAAAACAAATGGGGGATACGTCATCCCTAGTGATGCCACTGCATTTAAGCTATGCGTATGATATCGTATTTTATTCTGTATGGTGTGGTGCAGGAGGAGCTCCATCACGGGGGTGGAGCAATGAGATCTCACACCAGGTGACACAAGCCCTAGAGATGCCTCTCCAGAAGGTACAAAAGAGGGGCCATGCTTCATAATCATAAAAATGTGGTTCAAGGACAGAGAGAAACCTTGTTCTGAAGTGCAGAGATTTGATTTCTGGGTCCAGATGGGTAAATATCTTCAGTCGCAGTGGGCACCGCCATGTTTGTCCCTTATTAAGAAGATCCGTAAGGGGCAAATTCCATACTGGGGAAATTAAAAGATAAACAGCCCATCCTATGCAAGTTTGTGCTGCTCTACATGGGGGCCACAGGAGAGGAGACTGATGCTGCTGCAGAATGGTTGTCGATGGAACGCAAGGTAGCAGAGCTCCAGATCAGTCATCACAGCTGTGTACACCCAGCGGAGAATGTGAGGAAGTGATAGGTAGGGAGCGTATAGTACACACTGACCATGTACTCAGCGTGCAGTTGGTCTGTGGAACTCTTTGCCACAGGATGTGGTGATGGCATCGGTCGTAGATGCCTTTAAAAGTGCATTAGACAAATTTCTGGAGAAAAAAATCCATCATGTGTATGTGCAACCTCCTGAGTTTGTATTGTATTCCTTCCCCTTTTCTGCTGCCTCCCCACCCGCTTTCTCTCCTTGGGCTGGCACTAGTGAAATTGCATATGCAGGTCTAGGGAGAATGACAACTCAATCCTATCCACACTTTCCTGGGCGTAAGCCCCACTGAATCTAATGGGACTTACTTCTGCGTAGACATGCATACGATTGGGCTCCTAATGTGCAACAGGAAGCTTATGAGGGAATCAGAGGATTTAAATCACATTCAGGATTTAAATATTTCTTTAGTCAGCGTGTGGTTAGTCTGTGGAACTCCTTGCCACAGGATGTGGTGATGGCGTCTGGCCTGGATGCCTTTAAAAGGGGATTGGACAAGTTTCTGGAGGAAAAATCCATTACTGGTTACAAGTCATGATGTGCATGTGCAACCTCCTGATTTTAGAAATGGGCTATGTCAGATGCAAGGGATGACACCAGGATGAGGTCTCTTGTTATCTGGTGTGCTCCCCGGGATATCTGGTGGGCCACTGTGAGATACAGGAAGCTGGACTAGATGGGCCTATGGCCTGATCCAGTGGGGCTGTTCTTAGGTTCTTATGTTCCCCTAACAAAAACCTCTTGATCCACTGCCCCTCCGCAGGATGTACTGTGCTCATTTTTGGTGCAGCTGCACCAGCAAAGAGGGATGAAGGTGCAATCGAACTCAAACAATGATCAAAAGAACCTCTTGGTCTCTTCTCAATCTGAAGATTCACAGCTGTGAGTGGCCACCACTGCCTCCCTTTCGCCCTCCCCAAAGTGAGGGCCGTTCCCTGCCAGGTTTCAAAAACACTTCATGCAAACCTGTGATGTGATCATTGGCTTTTCCAGTTTCACTGCTGGATACAGCATGGGCTGTGCAATCCTGCTGTACCAGTAGGATTGGTCTTCAGCAGTCTGCAGAGTGAGAGGCACAGGAAGGAGGAGGTTTTAGCACCAGTTCCCCTTCTGGTTTCATCACCGTGTCGCTGACTTTGATAGAATGCAGTACAGTAATAATCAGCTTCATCTTTTGCCTCCACGCCAGTGATGTTTAAATAAGCATTTTTTTTGGTGGAGTCCACAGAAGCAGAGAAACGACTGGAGAACTCAGGACCACGCTCTGTCTTGTCGGAGTTTACAGTATACTTGAGGAGGAATCTTGGGCTCTTTCCTGCTGGTTGCTGAACCCACCAAGCGTATCCAAAAGTGAGACCAGTAATGGTGCAGGAGAGTTGAGCAGTGCCTCCCAGGGAGGCAGACTGGGACGCTGGCTGAGTCAGGGTCCAGGCAGAGATGACATCTGATACGGGAAAAAAGAGTTAACATTGAAGGAGATGGCAATGCAATTCACAGTTTGAGAATGGATGCATCAGGGGAGTCAAAGGAATGGAAGGAAAGCAATTTCCTGACCTGAGCAGCAGCCGAGGAGCAGAAGCAGAGTCCAGACCATGGTGGAGAATCCACACCAAATTGCAAGGCTTTGGTGAATCACAGCAGATCAGGCTGATCTCTGGATCTTTCCTTTAAAAAACCCCTGAAGCGTTCATGCAAATATCCGCCTTCTCATTGGTTGGATTGACTGCACATCAGCCCCTCATCTGTGACTACTGAGTCACTTTTTAAAAAAATCATCTTTGCATTATTCAGGAATGCCGTGAAGAGTTGGTCAAATCAGGCATTAACCAGACCCCAGTGCACCAATGAGGGGCCCACCACAGTTTCTGGGTCTGGGTCTGAGTTTCTGGGTCTTCCCATCATCAACTTTTCAAATATGTGGGAGATCTAGTGATAGAGATTAGATTATTCAAGCAGAGGCTCAACAAGCACAAGCTGGAGATGCTCTAAGAGAATTTCCTGCCTAAGGCAGGGGGTTGGACTAGATGACCTCTGAGACCCCTTCCAACTCTAGGATTCCATGATTCTATGACCGATAGTTTATGTAATTTGGGCCACACATTTCCATGACTTTAGAGTTATTCAAGGGAAACTATGAACTAAAATGTCCCTGAAATACACGCAGGTACAGAAAGCACTTTGCGGCCCAGCAAGTACCAACATTTAAGGAACATATGGTTATTCGGAGGTATAACTGTCAGTTCTGTGAAACCTCCATGCTAAGGAGCAGTGTACCAGATTCCCCTTGTGTCTACTGCAGCTGAAATAGAACACTGGACTTAATGGAGGTAAACCTTTACTGTAAACCAGCATGGTTCTTAAGAAGCTTTGAATACCAACAGTTTAAAAACATACAGAGAAAATCCTTAGTGCTCCATAAAGACTTTCCCACACATTCCCAGAACTTTCATTACCACCATTCAAGACCTTGGTGATGCACAAATGTATTGGTTGGACACCAAGATAGCATGTAGAAGTTATTTCTAATCTTCTAGCCCATGTCTCGGCCTCATAGCAGTCAGTCTCCTGTCCTGTTTGTATGAGACACTCGAAAGGATGCAGGTGTCGGGAGTCACAGTTTGTCACACAAGTGCAGTTGAGAAGGTGTTGTTTATTTAAGGTGAAGGTCATTTGAACAATCCTTTTAATACATTGCCATACAGTGGCAGGTAGATGGCACCCTCTTGTGCCCAAAGCCATAACTGCAGCACCCTTTGTTGTGTTCATCCGCATTCTAGAAGAGCATCGCTCTGATCGAAGCGCTGACAAAGAGGCTACTTTTTTATAATGAATGAGCCACTGACACGTCTGATGCATGTGCAAAGAGCTGTTCTCAAAGTTGGTTTGAATTTTGTGGGCGCATGTTTGAACCTGAATGGCTTCTTTTTGCCATATGGCAGAGAAGGCAGGCCTACGACCCGATGAATGAGCTGGAAAAGGTAGGGGAGACTGGAGGTCTTGCTATTTCTTGGGAATTTGAGGGAACCCACAAGTTGTAGAGATGGATTTTCACCCTCCCATATGTTTTTCCCCCCAGCACAGTTTGGAATATTGCCTATTAAAATCAAGCAAGTCTTCCCAGTACATGGAAACCAAAGCCCTTCAGTCCAGCAGATGCTTCCGTAGACTGCAGGCTCCTTCTTCAGACTCATGGAGTCACTCATGGTGATGGCATCTGGCCTGGATGCCTTTAAAAGGGGATTGGACAAGTTTCTGGAGGAAAAATCCATTCTGGGTTACAAGCCATGATGTGTATGCGCAACCTCCTGATTTTAGAAATGGGCTATGTCAGAATACCAGGGGAGGGCACCAGCATGCAGGTCTCTTGTTATCTGGTATGCTCCCTGGGGCATTTGGTGGGCCGCTGTGAGGTGCAGGAAGCTGGACTAGATGGGCCTATGGCCTGATCCAGTGGGGCTGTTCTTATGGAGTCAAGGCATTGGAAATCTATGCAGGTGGAAGTGTGGGGATACCGGGCTTCAGTACATGATTGGAGCTCACAGACAGCTGCCTGTGTCCACATGCATGGCCGCTGGTGTCGTGTTGTAAGACTAATAAAGGTTGCACCCTTCATGCTCCCTGGTCTGAGAGGTTTTCTGAAAACGCCTTAAGAAGCCAAAGGGAGTGGAGAGAGAGCAAAGACTCTTCATCCTTCCAGCATGAGATGTTTTGGTCCTGCCTTCTGACATTCTAACCCCTTCTTCTAACCCCTGCTAATTGGGTAAGAGGCACTTTTTCAAGTGGGTGTCCTCTTTTTTAGCAGGGGGAGAGTAACTAGCCCTCCTCACCCCAGCAGTGTCTTTTCTAGTGGCTGCCTGCTGGTGTTCTTTTGGCATCTTTTTAGATTGTGAGCCCTATTGCGACAGGGAGCCATGTAGTTATTTGATTTTTCTCTGTAAACCGCTTTGTGAACTTTTAGTTGAAAAGCGGTATATAAATACTGTTAATAATTATCACTGTGGGTGACACAAAGCTACTGAGGTGTGACTTTTGGTGATAGCAAAATAAAAACACTTAACACCACTTTCTGCGCTTCTCATTTTTGTACAAACAACAATAACAAAAACCCCAAATATGCAGACAACAAAACAAAAAACAAATTGGGACGGCTGCAAAGAAAAAGGTGGGGGGTAATGACCTTGGCTGCATCTGCTGACCTCTTTCACCTAACTAGTACACTTTTAAAGCAATTTCCACACTTTTCCTCCTTGGGGTAAAAAATAAATCTGCATAAAAATTAGGAAGGTTTAAGAACACCTCTAGGTATTGCTAACACAAGCAGCTCAGTATTATGTAGCCTCATTCTCTGGCTGAACGTTGGTGATGGTCAAATAGCTGGTGAGTGTGGAGGAATCCATCCAAGTGGCTGCTTGGGGTATCTCCCAGGGTCTTTTTGCCCCATTCTGACAGCTCCACCAACCCCTTGGCTGGGAACAGCATGACCTCTATTATGTGCAATAAAGTGGCTTCGTGATTTGTTTTTGGTTAACAAGGCAAAAGATCGACAGAACGTCTGGTGAACATTCAAGAGAAACCACGAGGATCAAATGAAGGAGTCATGGAACTGCACTGTGTTTTTGTCTCAGTTCCTCTTAGGGCTGCATCACTGTGGAACGAGAAGCTACTGCCACTGCTAAAACCAGCAGCACAGTAATAGTCACCCTCATCTTCAGCCTGGACATTGGCAATGGTCAGATAGCCAGTTTTCTTGGAGGAATCCTTAGAACCATAGAAATGACTGGGGACCCCAGTGCCTTGGTGCTTGTTGGAGTCTGTGTTGTACCTGAGGCGGTATCTTGGGCTGCTGCCATTTCTTTGCTGGTACCAGAAGACACTTCCCAAGGTGAAGCCACTGCTGACACTGCAAGAAATTTGAATGGGTCCTCCCAAGGATGTGGAGAGTGAAGTTGGCTGTGCCAAGGTGAACCGGGCAAGAGACCCTGAAGAGGGGAACCAAAGAAGTTTTGTTTATGTTTAATAATATTTACTGAAAATAACATCAACCTGTTTAGAGAGCAAATCAGCAAAAGGTGAGTGGCGGAAGCATGAGAGAAGAACAAGAGGAACCAAGAGGAACAGGAGCATCTTCTATCACCTGAGCAGTAAGTCAGGAGAGTGAGCAGTAGCAGAAGCTGGGCCATGGTGGAATCTCCAAGCAAAGTGGTTCCTAGAATCAAGGGGTCTTGGGTGGTTTTCACTGAGCTGCTCTTTCTTAAACCATCATCACTGAGAAGGAAAACCTTGGCATGCAAATCTGCTGACTGCTCATTGGGAGGGTGAAACTTAATGCTTGATGCCCTCCTAGCTGGGGAAAGAGGCACCATTTAAGTGCCAACTCTCTTTAGTCCAACCAGGGGGAGGGAATCCACTGTTTGTGTCTCGGGAGAGCATGAGCACCACTATCAACTCCAGAGCCCAGGTCAGTTCCAGAGCCCAGGTTGAATGTGGTTTCAGTGGGTTTGTTTGTTGATGCAACTCATCCCTTCAGATCACCTAGAAGTGACCATTCTAGATTACCATGGAATTCTCTGCAAGGCTTCTAAACGAAACAAGCGACCAAACCAGAATGCAAAATCCATGCCTCCATTTTCAGCAGGATGTGGCTTTAAGGGTGTGGCTTTAACCCAGGCAGGTAGGCTTGGGCTCCGGGTTGAACTTTTATGTCCTCTGTGGCCAAGGTTCGCTGGGCAGGTAGACCTGGGCTCCTACCTGGACTTGAAGTCCAGATGTACCAGTTGGGTAGACCTTGGTTCCTGGTTGAACTGGCCTCCATGGCTGGTTTTCTGAGCAGGTAGATCTGTGCCCCTGCCCAGACGTGGGGCCCAGATCTACCTGCCTACTAGACCTGGGCTCCCAGTTTTACATGGGCTCTTTCCTGTCCTGGTATGTTCCCTGTCCCTCTTCCCCCTGTTCGGGGGGGGGGGCAGAATCTATATTCACCCCAGTACAGCATCCCTCCCAGTGGCTGCTTGTTGGCACCTCCTTTGTGACTTTTCTTTTGGTAAGATCCTGAAAGTGTCACCATCACCTTGACTGGGAACACTGTAAGCATTATTGTGTACATCAAAATGACTTAGGATCCTATGTGTTTTGGTGGATCCTGTGTGTTTTGGTGTTTTGGTGACAAGGCCACTGACCTAAAGGAATCCCAGTGAAAGAACGAGAGAAACCATGAGAATCCAAAGAACGTGTCTTTGGTCTGCACGGTGTGTTTTTGTCTCAGTTCCTCTTAGGACTGCAGCACTGTGGAACACGCTGCCACTGCTATACCACACAGCACAATAATAGTCAGCCTCGTCCTGTGCCTGGGTGTTGCTGATGGTTAAGTACCATGTATTTCGGGAGCTCTCCTTGGAAGAGGAGAAGCGGCTGAGGTCTCCAGACCCCGTGTTTGGGCTGCTCCAGTAATACACTAGGAACCTGGGAGGACTGCCAGGTTTTTGCTGATACCAGGACTGGTCATAGGATTTTACTTCCCCGCTGCTCATAGAACAGGAGAGTTTCACTGTCTCTCCAGGGGAGGCTGACATGGAAGTTTCCTGAGTCAGGACAGGCTGGGAAGTGGAGGCTGGAGAAAGAAGAACACTATTAGCTTGCATGACCAGGCTGTACTCACACAGAAGTGGTTCATAAGTAGCATTTCCAATTGTGCTCACCAGTACACCATGTCCCAATTAGGAGGATGAGGGATGCCCCAAACATGGTGAGATGTTCTCAGGCTTCTGGGAGGTACGAGACTGTGTTGCACTGAAAATACACTGCAGCCTGTTCCCTTCCTGACAACTTCCTTAAGTTAAGACATTTCTTGCTCCACCCCTTATGCTAATCTCTTTTGGGGGTTGCTCAACATGCACATATAGGGTGGAGTTTGGACAGGTGGCCAAGTCAGTCCTGTTGCTTTTGGGTTGGCCTGTCTTTAAGGTCACTTTCTGCTACAGGTGGATGGATTCATTTTGCATTCTGGGTCAGTTTTGCTTGCTTGCTTAGAAGTCCTTCAACAAATTCCTTGGTAATCTAGAGTGGTCACTTCTGGATCGCCTGGAGGGAAGAGTTCCATCAACAAGGAAGCCCGCTGAAACCCTGAAATCCATTTGCCAAGGGGCATGTGCTGTGGCCATGAAGTTGCACATCCATTCACTGGTAACACTCCAACTGGCGCCTGTTCAAAGTGCTAAAGGTCTCAGTGAAGCAGGAGGGCTTCAAATCAGAGCTACCATGTCAACGTCGAGATTTCTAGTCCAAGACTGAGATGTGGATAAACACTTGGCCAGCTGTAATTTCACTTCCACCATTAATTCACTAGGTGGAAAAAGGAGGACAGAGCTCTTTTGAGAATGTTGCCTGTGAATCATTTTTGTTGCATCCCCTGGAGAAGAGATACTTGGTTAAAAACACATTGGAGATAGATTTGACTCAGTAATTAGTGGTCTTCTGAACCTTTCAACACATTTTTTTTTTTTCTGGGAGGGGGTGTTAGTGCTGGTTTCCTTTTTTTAAAACTTTAGATTAAAAATTTCTTCTCAACTTCTCAAATTTTCTTGGTTTGCTGAGAGGGGAATAATACATACCGACCTTTAAGGGTGGTTAACAAGAAAACAATATGCTTGACTACTTGCAGAGCAAAAAAATAAATAAATAAAAATAAAAATAGTAGGGTAGAAATGCAATTATTGTTAAGAAGATTATTAAGAATAATTGAAGGCACTTGTAAAGTACTTTGTAAAGCACTTTGTGAAATCTATTGGGGTCTCCTTTGTCTCCCTTCTCAGATTTCAGAATTGGGCATGACTCTGCAGTTTCATTTGTACTTGGCCTGAGTGACCTTGAACCAAAGGATCGGAAGAGGCAAAAGATCCTCCTTGCTGCATCTTCCTTTGCAAGGAAGGGTTAGCCTTTTCTCAAGAGGTGCAGTGCATCTGGTCTCATTCAGTCCCAGACGAAGCTGGGAGAGGTGCTGACTGGTGTGTGATCTCCATGCATGAGTGAAAAGGAAGCTGCAGAAATAGTAACCATGTGCAATAAATATCCTCTTGCTTCACTTCACTGGTGAGCAGGTGGGTTCCGCACTGCTGGGTGTGGGTCAGATAGAGCAACAGCACCCCCTACAGGCTGCTCCTCAGCGATGCATGCAAGACATCAATTCAAGCGATACTTTGCAGCTTGATCGCTACCCGCTTAAGGAATTTGTCAAGGTCAGATTTGCAGCATTGCAAAAGCTCTTTGCATTTTTTAAAATTTTTGTTGTCATTTATTTTGTGGGTGTTTTGTCATTTGGCTTTTGAGCCTCTCCTAGTTGCAATTGGGTCCTCTGGAATATATAATTTGGCACAGTGGGCTTGCTTATGCCTGCAGAAGTACTCATAGTAATACCATAGTAAGTTTCCATTTATTTGTGAGTGGCAAACATGTGCATTGTGACTTTACCCCAAATGCCTCCCCTCCAGTATGGGGCAGCAGCCCTGATTGCAGGGCACAAACGTATTCGTGGCATATGCACTAATTGCAGTGCCGTTAATTAAAGCCAACATCTCATCCCTTTTAAAAACCTTCTGCTTATTTCAAGTGCTTGCTGACCCCTAGCCAGAGGAACGCAAAGAGGAAATACCATTTGGTAGTTATCAGGAATTGAGAGTCTAGAGTTAGCAGATCACGTCTGAGAAATGGCGATCTTGAATGAGTTATGATAGCCATTTTCCACACCCAGCTAGGATGCTTGGCAGGGCAGAAACAAGAGGCATCTTATTTAAATTCTCTGCCACAGAAATACCAACTGGATTGTGAGGAAGAGGAAGAGAATGAGGAAGACAACAATGGCCCCAATCCTATCCACCATTCCCACACCAATGCAGCCACAATGCTGCCCTGAGGTAAGGGAACAAATATTCCCCCTAAGGAGGCCTCTGTGTCCGCCCTCCCCCCACTGCAGGATGCAACACACACCCCTTAGCACAGCTATATTGACCCTGGAACAGTGGATAGAATTGGATCCAAACAAGCAAGGCATATTCCTCCCCCCCCCCACCTCAACCTTTTGTATTTTCCCATTTTTAAATGTCATGTAAGCCATTCTGAAGCCCTGTCAGCAGAAGGGTGGGGTGCAAATACTTTCAATCACCAGTAAACCAACACTGCAGGGTTGCTGTGCAAGGGGTTTTCAAAGCTCTTGATGTTAAGTCCTCCCAATCCATTCTGAGAGCTCCTTGGAAAAGGCGTCCTGAGACAATGGAGAGCAGTGGTGCATCAAGAGCTTGCCTTCCTTCCCTTAGCAGGTTTCTGTATTAGTTCCCCTTCTGACTGTGGCACTGTGGTTACATACTGTCATGCCCTGCTCCACAGTAGTACATGGCCTCATCCTCTGGCTGGGCATTGGTGATGCTCAAGTAGCGCTCACTCCCAGATTTGGACCCAGAGAACCGATCTGGGATTCCACTGGCTCTGTTGGTATTGCTATACAGCACCAGCCGAGGCGCCTACCCTTCTCTCTGTTGATACCACTCAATAACGTAGCTCTCATACCCACTGCTGAGGGTGCAGGAGAGTCTCGCCGTATTTTGCAGCGTCACGGACAGTGAGGATTGCTGAGTCAGCGTAGGCTGTGACCTCACACCTGGAAAGTTTGGGAACATAGACCAAAATTAGAGACCAGGGGTTCCTTTGGTGGGGTCTTCAAGAGAACCAAAGGAACTTCATTCCAGTTTTTAGAGAAAGCATCTTCAAATCTGGGTTGAAATTGCGCATTAATGACCTTTCCCCTCACCTGGGCAGCAGATAAGAAGTGGAAGGAGAAAGACCCAGTGCATGTTGGGAGGCTGAGAGCACATCTCTTTGAGAAGCAATTGAGCTCTGAGTAGCACCCTCTCAGACTTAAGGTCTCCAAAGCTTGTCACAACCCCCTTCATGCAAATATGCTACTTCCTCATTGGATGGAAATTGGATTGGATTGGATGGAAATGCTGCTGAAAGAGCCTCCCCTTTTTGTTCTAGAAGAGCAACATTATCCAAGCAGTGTGGTGGCAGTGAAGAAGGCCAATTCTATGCTTGGGATCATTAGAAAATGTATTGAGAACAAAACGGCTAATATTATACTGCCGTTGTACAAATCGATGGTAAGGCCACACCAGGAGTATTGTGTCCAGTTCTGGTCGCCACATCTCAAAAAAGACATAGTGGAAATGGAAAAGGTGCAAAAGAGGGCAGCTAAGATGATTGCTGGGCTGAGGCACCTTCCTTATGAGGAAAGGCTATGGCGTTTGGTCCTCTTCAGCCTGGAAAAGAGACACCTGAGGGGGGACATGGTTGAGACATACAAAATTATGCAGGGGATGGACAGAGTGGATAGGGAGATGCTCTTTACACTCTCACATAACACCAGAACCAGGGGACATCCGCTAAAATTGAGTGTTGGGTGGGTTAAGACAGACAAAAGAAAATAATTCTTTATTCAGTGTGTGGTTGGTCTGTGGAACTCCTTGCCACAGGATGTGGTGATGGCGTTTGGCCTGGACGCCTTTAAAAGGGGATTGGACACGTTTCTGGAGGAAAAACCCATTACGGTTTACAAGCCATGATGTGCATGTGCAACCTCCTGATTTTAGAAATGGGCTATGTCAGAATGCCAGATATAAGGGAGGGCACCAGGATGAGGTCTCTTGTTATCAGGTATGCTCCCTGGGGCATTTGGTGGGCCGCTGTGAGATACAGGAAGCTGGACTAGATGGGCCTATGGCCTGATCCAGTGGGGCTGTTCTTATGTTCTTATGTGGGGTAGCTAGAGAGGGTCAAAACACTACGTCTTTCAGTTCCCTGAATGCCCATGTAAAATGCCTTCTCCCCTTCGCTGCCAGAGCCATACTGGGCAGTGGAACAACATGGACATGTCTCTTTGCTTTGCTCCTGCTGCCCGAATGTCCCTGATGGTGAGGGGGAAGGGTTGCTTTCCACAAGTGTTCAGGTGCCCAAAATATTTAGGGTACAATCCTAACCAACTTTCCAGCACTGGCCTAGCTACAATGCAGCCCCAAGGTAAGGTAAGAAACATGACCTTAACTTGGGGAGGCCCCCTTGACTGCGTCCCCACTGCAGGACGCAGTGCACGCCATGGTTGGCAACCTTCAGTCTCGAAAGACTATGGTATAAGCCTGCAGCACCCGGTATTCCCAAGCGGACTCCCATCCAAGTACTAACCAGGCCTGACCCTGCTTAGTTTCCGAGATCATGGTATAAGCCTACAGCACCCGGTATTCCCAGGCGGTCTCCCATCCAAGTACTAACCAGGCCTGACCCTGCTTAGCTTCCGAGATCAGACAAGATCGGGAATGTATTGGCACAGCTATGTCAGTGCTGGAAAGTTGGTTAGGATTGCACCCTTAGTGTTTTGACGACACCCCCCCCCCCAATACACCACTGTATCCGATGGGGCACATTGACACCTGGGATCTAAATGGATTTGCTGTATTGGAGGCATTAGGTTCTGGGCAGAGAAAGTGTATACAGATCACCTCCCTCATGGTGAACTGTTCACCTGCCCAAAGATTAAATTTGCATTCAGCACATTAATTCAGTCTGAAAACCTTAAACAAATTCTTCAGTCTTTCAACATCAAAGGTTAACTGCTTAGTTAAAACAGAGATATTTTTTATTTTTATTTTAATCAGCTAGGTTCTCTAGCCAATGTAAGACTTATTTCCCCAGAGCCAAAGTGGGGAAGTGATATATCAGTGCTCTTGCACAGAGCTAGTGGTGCACGGACTTTGATCTCTCTATGCCCAAGTGAGCCTGGAAAGAAGAGCAGTCATGTGCACAAGCATTCTCCTGCTTCATTTCACACCACATGTGGTTGGGATGCCAAGTGGCCCACACGCAGGAGAACAAGCTGACCCTTCTCCTGTGGTGGTTCCCCTAAATGTGTGCATGGCTACCTGACCGCTGCACACCAATGAGCTGTGAGGAAAGAGCATTCATGTGCATTGAACATGCTTCGCGTCCTACTGCAGGTGCAGCGGTGCCAGCTAATTTTGCTGGCTGCAGAGAAAATAGACCAACATCGCCCCCTAATGCTCACAGCTGAGGTAGCAGGCATCTCAGAGACAACATGCATTATTTTACAACCGAATCTTGTCTTTCGCAAAGGCTTTGAACTAAAGATGGAATACATGAGCTTCACATGCTGTTTATCAGGGAATTTGTAATCCATGGATTTGCCTCACCACGGATGCCGAAGCCCCTGGGTAGCCCCACTGAAGACCTCCCAGACGTGGCTGGAACCTAGTTCTGTTTGCATCTGGGAGGTTTTCTTAGCTTTGGAGAGACAGGAGACACTGCTACTCGAAGTGTTTTTTAAAACAACTATGCCAAAAAGGCTCAGAAAGGCTCCAGAGCTCAGGTGGGCTCCGTAAACTACGGAGCAATGGACTCACTTGTATACCATAATTTTTGAAATCAATATTCATACACTACCCTTCTGCAGGTTTGAGTGCTCCCCTTAAGGTACAAAATTATGCAGGGGATGGACAGAGTGGATAGAGAGATGCCCTTTACACTCTCACATAACACCAGAACCAGGGGACAGCCACTCAAATTGAGTGTTGGGAGAGTTAGAACAGACAAAAGAAAATATTTCTTTACTCAGTGTGTGGTTGGTCTGTGGAACACCTTGCCACAGGATGTGGTGACGGCGTCTGGCCTGGATGCCTTTGAAAGGGGATTGGACAAGTTTCTGGAGGAAAAATCCATTATGGGTTACAAGCCATGATGTGTACGTGCAACCTCCTGATTTTAGAAATGGGCTATGTCAGA